>NW_019397039.1:51270-114101 GCF_000591075.1 Eurytemora carolleeae | reverse complement strand
ATACTGACATAAATTAGTTACTATTCCGCGAGAAATCTTGCGTCTGCGCAGTCGGACTGTAAACAGTTCCTAAACTAGTTCTTTCACAATACATTCCGTACAGATCTTCAGGGGGAGCTCAGAAATACACAGGGGCGACAAACAGACTTTCTATACGCAGCATGGCTCGCGTAACAGCGCTGTTTTTCAAGATTTTAAGTAAAAAAATAAAACAAAAGCAGCATGTTTTAATTGTTGAAGGGTTGGCTCTGTGCTCAATATTTTACAAAATTTTTATTATATTCATGGCTTGTTCTTGTCTTTAAAAAAATATACTTCCAACAGAATTTAAAATGAACGACACAAGGAAATTAATTAAACATATACGAGAAGTGCCAACAATTTTCTGTTCTCCTAGATTGTGTCTTTTCATGCATTTCTAAGTGTCTATTAATCCCTGGCTCAAAGAGATTGTCAAGTACAGTGAAACCCTTAATAACGAATACATCGAAAGAATTCATCAAATGTCGTATTCTCCACTTTCTGATAATGGAATGTTGCAAATATTTATTTTTTTAATTAAATGATTATATAGAACTCTTTAAAACTGTTCCCGCTTATTCATGGCTATTTATTTATCTTCGCAAATACTGATATTTACGTAATATAGTATAAAACTCATTGAAAAATTGTCAAGACGACATTTGATAAATTCTTTTGATGTATTCGTTATTAAGGGTTTCAGTGTACAATAGATGGCAGCAGAAAAATCGACCAACTGCGCACAACGTCACAAGTGTCAAATGTAAAAAAGACGACATGTCCTCTTATTAGTTGATATGATTTCCAAGACTCAGCTGAGATAAATGCCGTCTTTGTAGGAATACGTAGAAAATATTTACAACTCAAAATTACATAGAGTATTTTAATCTTTTTTTCTCTGTATAACCATGTGAACTAAATAGTCTGAATGAAGTATGCATATTATATCATCATACACAACAACAAAAGAAAAAAAATCTACAATAAAAATACAAAATATTTTAAATTATTTATCAAAAATAAATTGACCTTTTTGTTTGAAATTGTGAAAATTTAATCAAAATTGTTGCCTCAATACTCCTACTGCACATTTTTATTTGGGATACCCTGTATACATTATATCTATATAGATTTCCCATTAATTTCATATTTAAGCACTTTTTAAAATTTTTACAAATTTCTTATGTGATACAATATCAGTTTCAACCCTGTTATTTAGTCTAAAGAAAGTTAAATGAAAAAGTGTAAAAACAGAAAAAAAGAACACAAAAGAATTGCACCAATTTCACTGAAAGATAAGCAATATCACTTCTATTTATATTTTTTTCCGATACTTATGACGTAGAAACAGCTGTACTAAAAGTGTACGCATTCTGTGTTGCCATCTATTGTACTAGACAACCTATTTGCCCTGGCTTAGTCATATTCCCTATGTATATAAAAGTCCCCTATTACAGTCAACAGCAGTTTTTTTGGGATTTATCCACTAGTCGTAATTGTCCACTCTATAGTCCCTTAATAGTATAAGGTCTGTGCAGTCTTTATGTAGTAAGTAGTTCCTGGCAGAGGCAGTACTTGACTATCTTTCGTCTGTCCATAATCCATAATAGTCCTTCTGATCGAAGTCTTTGTTTGCCAGCAAGGGCTTATCCCTGTTTTTCTCTTATAGTCTGAAAAAGCTCTTATAGTCTGATATAATCATTATTGTATTTTTTGTTATTAGGGTTGTCAGGTTTTGTGTAACTTTAAATGATATATGTACTGTAATACTCATGAGAAGTAACATATTTACAGGTTCTTTTGAGAGAATAAATTAAGAATGAAAACCAGAAAATATTTAGAAATTCGATACGCTAAGTGCCGAAGAAAATTTTGGCATTTCTTCTTCATTGGCAAAATTGGATGAAATATGGTCAACAATCATGATCATGTTGGAGTCAAGTGAGGGGAGTGAGGGGGGGGAGCGAAACTCTGTTCGCCCCCCCCCCTCTAGTTGCGCCACTGAGTACGCACTGAAAGCTTAGTTTATGGTTTATAAAGCAATAGCTGCAGGGCCCGGCGTTGCCCGCGAAAAAAAAAAATATTTTGAAAAAAAATAAAAAAAGATTTTGAGGAAAAAAATTTTTTTTTTTGCCTATAACACCCCCCGGCCACCCAAAATATCATGGCCCAATTGGTCCAGCTGTTTGGCCGGCTATAGGCAACATATAAATGAATGTCTGGTTTTACAATATAGATTAAATTTAAGATCTATTTTGTATTCTCTCTGAGGTATTCCCATAAAAACGGGAATTTAAAATAAAACAATTATAAAATGTCATTATAGTCTTTTTTATGCAAAATATTGCGATTAATACCTAAAGATCAAGAAATAATTTTTTTGTTTATGCTATTCGCCTCTATTGAGACACAGAGAGATGGGCACGTTCGGTCTTTTTTATTTTCGTTCGTTCATCGTTCGTAAACAACCCCTTTTGTTAGTTTTTTATTTTGTTCATTCTCAAAATTATCGTTCATTTTCCATCTATTTCGGTTGTTTTCTCACTGAACGTTCGTTCAGTAAAAGCATTAGCTCAGTAAAATCGTTCGTTAAATAAGATTGTTCGTTCAGTTAAAAGATCCATTATAATATAAAAAGTAATTGTTCCAAAAAATCATTCGTTCAGTAAAAAAAACGACTTATTTGTAAAGTTTGTTTGAAGAATTGTAAAAGGTATGTTTTTTCAGTTGCTTTTAAAAAGAAGTTTTCATTTCTCTGAATGATCCAAGTAGTTTGTCCATGCTCGTTATTTTCTGAATGACATATTGCTAGCAAAAACAACTTGTTTGCTTGTTTTACAAAGGAAAACATATTGTTTTGTCATCAGGGACATTGAAAGAAGAATTGTGGAGGCTGGACTGCAGACAACAAATAACACTTTACGAGTGTGGCAAGAAGATTTCCCAAGTAAATATCCAAACCTCTTGATTCATTCTTGGATTTAATGCCACATTATGAATAATAATACAAAATATTTTCAACATAGTTTTATTAAAAATGTGCATTTTTGAAACCATGCGATTTTTTGTATTATTAAACACATGAAACAAAATAACCTTTAAGATACAGGGTGTCCCAATAAACATGGGAATTTAGTGACAAATTAGATATAGTCTTTTTAAATGCTAATTCTTAACAATGACCACCTCGAATTTGTAACTGAATTTCCATGTTTATTGGGACACCCTGTACAAAAGATCTATAATAATTGTTTTCATTTTAAGTTCTTCAATATTGTTTTGCCAACAACTTTTAGCAAAACATATAAAAAAGTTTAAATTAGCACCCCCCGCCCCCCAAAAAACGTTTTATCAAAGTTTTGTTAAAACTTAAAATCCATGTACAAACCAAGCATTTAAATGTTATTAAACCAAATTCTTTTATTTTTGTTTTATATTTTAAGTCTTGCATTTGATTGTAGTTGAAAATCAAGTTTTTACCAGTTTTAAATTTTAGGTTTGCATGATATATTTCAACATTTATTTAATTAATTTTTAATATTTAATGTTAACTTATATCAAAGTTTGCTTAAATCATGCAAATTTGCGCCAATGTTACCAGAGGGCAGCGGCTTATTATTATAATTACCCTATAAGGCCTCGAATACGTGAATTTTGAAATAACCACTTAAAATAAAAACCTCAAATAATTGATTATTTTACAGAAAAAATATGATAAATATAGTAAGGTTATTATAGATGCTATGACGTGTTTAAAATCTTTACTTAGTGCTGCATTTGTCTATATATTAAGCATTTAAAAGATAAGATATTTAGCTGAAAGACCAAAAAGGTGCAAACAGGAACTACGGGTGAGCGGGCTGCTGCTAATCCATACTGTGATCACTCTCCACTAAACGCTACTATATCTTCGGTTAGTATAATTCCTGCAGAACGCACCGAAAGCTTAGTAGAGGGTGAGATGTGAGTTGCGGAATGGAAGACTAAGAAAACAGGTGCCGCGTCCCAACCCCTTCAGCACATATTTAGCCAATTCTACATTATTGTGTACCTCTCACGTGGATTTAACGGTTCTGTCAATATTCCAGAAAGCTGTGGCTTCCGATCACAATTTTTCTTAAACACTTTTTTGTCAACATATACATTTTGAATGAAAAAGTATAAAATAAACAAATCCGTAAGGTAAAAGATTGTTGAATTATAGACCAAAACACGTTTGATTTCCAATCGAAGAAGCCGAATTCTGCTCACTCTGGTTAGTCTGGTGTGCTCTTCATTCAATTGTTTTCAAGGCAGACCTCAAAATATTCAGCATTCACAGATATGCTCCTTCCCTTACAGGTTCTGTTACTCTGCATACATTATGCTCCATACCAGGGGATTATGTAGCTAATGAGTTGTCCTGTTTTGCAGTTAGTAGACTAAATTTATGCTGTACAACTTACTCCAGCTGAAAACTCATAGACATGAGCCCAATGCTTCAAATGAACTAAAGTTTAAGTGCTTGTTGAAAATATAATGCTTTACTGATCATTTTTATATTTGGGATTGTTGCCCTAATTTTATGTAATTTATAAACGTTTTTAATCTAGCATGTCAGATTCCTGAAGACCCTTTGAACGGTAGGTTTGACTGCTACATGAACATTAGAACAGGTAAAATTGGATCAATAAAGTGCATCAACAGTCTTCAGATTTAAAAACTTTGTTTCAAATTTCTAGTAGCTTCTCGTAATCCAATCAGGGTTCACTCACCTTTTTGGTGACTTCTTAGGACCAATAGATTGCAATAGTGGCAGGATCTATCTATACATCTCTATCCATGCAAATTTTATAAACCAAAGAGATTCACATGTAATTTTGCAACAAAGACTTGCTGAAAACTATAAAAGTTATTAGGAGACTTTTTTTAGAAAAATGTTTTCTTGTTTGCACACCAGGGTTTGTTCCACGGTTATTTCGAGGTATGATTCTAATGACAAATCATTCAAAATAGCTCAGATTATTGCATATTTCCAATACTTGTATAGATATTCGAAATTGTAATATGTTATTTGGTGCATATATAGGAATGCAGATAGTACATGTTTAAAGGCAAATTTTCAAATTGTTTTGAAACTTACACTTCTTTAACTCAAATTGCTTGTGATTCCTTATTTGTAATATCTCATGCTTTGTAGTTGAATAAAATATGAAATTTGAACTCAAATCCCAAACTAATGAAGAATTTGCTCATATTTAAGGCACTTACTGCAAAGAACAAGGAAAAACTGGTGAATGGAATGTGAGCATCTCTAGTATGGATTGCATACCAACCACAACAATAGTTGTAATAGGAGGACACTTTAAGGTACAAAACACTAAGCTTAACATTTAAAAAAATTCTATTTCTTAGATCAAAAACAAATAATTGGTTTAAAACTCAAGTCCACCTTGATATTTTATATTTTCTCATTATTAACTGTTGATGGAAGAGACTACAAAAAGGAACTGACCTTTTTTGTGGATTATGTTATTTTCAGATTAAATTGTAGATACAAATCTTTTCAGGACCATCTCGATCGTGTTTTTAAGCCCTATCAGCCAGAGGAACTAAGATTTAGAACCGGGACTCCTTTTTACAGACCAACAGCTCAATATTTCAGGCAAGATATCTATCAGAATATGTTTAAAGGGACTGAAAGCTTTATTTCAAGTGACCCTTAATAAAGGACAAGATGGCAATTTCCCGATTTACAATGGTACCCTTGAAACCTTTGTCTGATCCAAGTATGAAATAGATATCCATTTTTTTGTTTCTTAAAACTATTTATTTTCTTCCGGGGTTTTTCTGCATAAAAAGATTTGCGCATTGTTTACCAATAAGAGACAATGGAAAAATGATCAGAATTAATCCCTTTACGAGTAGTAAAAAGGATAGGAGCTTCCACATGTTTGACCAAATAAAAGTTTTAAGGGCATTGTGGTAAATAAGGCATTTCCTTCAAGGGTCTCTAGAAATTACTCTTACGGACTGTAAAATGAATGTTTACACCTTAGTAAATTACATTATTGATATGATTGAACTATTTAAGGGGAAAACTGCTAATTAGTGGAGGTTTCTACACAAAGAATATGATGCATCATTACAACAGTAGTTCTAAAGGAAAAATTTGCATCATAAAACGGTTTAAAGTTTGTAGATATTATATTATAATTATGAAAATGCTGTGCAGTTGATTTTAATAGTTATGGACGTGATTTAAATTGCACTGTTAGGAACATAGAAATAAAGTTGAATACATTTCATAAAATCCTAAATTTCCATGGATTTTCTAAAAATTTAGCTAGTGAACGCACACAAAAAATGTACCTTATATTGAAAACAGATACACTTCCCCAACACTGACTCCGTTAACACTCTCAACACTCCCCAGACACTCCCAAAAGTTTCCTAACACTCCCCAAACTCCCCATACTCCCTACACTTCCCCATCACTCCTGACACTTCACCAATACTCCCAACACTCCCCATTCTCCCCTAACACTCCCCACACTTCCCCAACACTCCCCACACTTCCTCAACACTCCCCACACACTCCACACTCCGCAAACACTTTTGCAATCTTGCCAGGCTACATTTTTTGCATATGTAATCATTTACACCCTAATCATTAGCAACCTAATCATTAACACACAGCAAATGTCTTTTAAAATGGAAAAGTTTTGAAATAACAAGCGTAAAACAAAAGTAGCTGCATGCTGAAAGCTCTTGTTAACAAATTAAAAAAATTAAGAACATGCTATAATATAAGTATATTACTTATTATTCAGAACTGTTAGTATATTACTGTAAGGAATAGTGATATTGTGATTTCAACGGCTTCTCGTTTTCAAGCGCAATATTACTACTGCAGTATTGGACATTTTTTCTCAGTGTAGGGCAAAAAGAATTAACCAGACTTTTTCGTATTTTTATCATATTTAATTTATAAATGAGACCCAGCAATCCACAAATTTAAAGATCAAAATCAATTCTGGATAAAAGATCAAATTTTTAAACAGCATTGAATCCCTTTCTGAATCTCAAATCTTTTCATGAGATTGGTACAACGGTTGTTGTTCATGACAAACTCTATACTTTAGGTAAGTTTAAATTCAGGTAATTTCAAAGTACTGAAGCATCATGTAATAAATTTTGGGGCTATATCAGTATATTGACTCTGACCGGCCAACCCAGTCAACTCATATTTAACTGTATCAATAAATTAGTATAATATCAATTGTTGTTTCAAACAGACAGACAGAGCCAGGGTTTTTGCTATAGATTTAGAGTCTTGAAGACTGAATATTAGAGTTAGAGTCAAGTATAGAGAGATTGATCGGGACCTAGATCGTTATATTTACTGGTGGCAGCGTTGGGATAACCTATGACCCAGATCTAGATTCCCGAGACTCTGAAAGTATTCTCGTAAAAGAGTAAAGTGAAAACCTGGTTTAACAGGTTAGCCAAAGAAACTTTAGCGGGAGACAATTTACCCAAGAGTGAACCAAGAGTGGCTACAGGAAATACAGTGGCAACTTTTCAAGGATACCCAAACTTTCCCAGCGACGATTCTGGATCGGAAGTAGAGATGGAGGGACCACCTACCCAAGTGGCGGACGGCTTGGCGGAGATGAGGGAGCAGTTCCAGATGCTCCTGGCGAAGTAAGCGGCGACTGAGAAGAAGCTGGCCGATATTCAGAGGAAGGATACGGATCAAGCATTCTCCAAGACATGGTCAGAGACAGCTACTCCAGAAACACAAGATCCGATTGGTAGAGTAATTGCGCTGCTTGATCTTCCTAAGCAAGAGGATTTGCAAGAGTATTATGTGAGCTTGCTAAAGGCGGAGAGGGCAGCTGGGAGAGCTACACTCAATATGTACGCAGAGCTGAGTAAGGCGGAAGCTGCATATGAGAAGAAGTTGCGAATTTTAGCAGTGTTGCCCCACCCTATAATGGCAACCCTGGCAAAGTGTTGACTGGTGTAATGAATTGGAGAAACATCTATCAAGGTACAAGTGTGAGATGATCCCCAATGATGTGATAAAGCGGATGCTAATAGATTGTATAGAGGGAAAGGCACAGTCAGAGGTAGTATTGTAGAGACCTGATGGATTAGCTTTCGAAAAATACGAGATTGGTGATTTCTTCCAAGAGTTATTAAAGAAGTTCATGTACGAGAAGGATGAGGAGGGCAAGAAGATGGAGTACATGGCCAGAAGGCAGGTTAGGAACGAAGATGCTCGACAATATTAAACTGACAAGTTGAGATTATTTGTTCAAGCTTATTCCCCAGCTAGGAGAAGTCTGGTTGAGTTCAAGAATGCAATGTTGCTAGGGCTATATAATGCAGAATTGAGGAAAACCTGTTTGATGTTCATGCCTAAGGAAATTAAGCATGAAAGGGAGATTAAGGCAGTCTTGGATCATCAGTTATTTAATTGAGGACGTACAACCTAGACCCAAGGGCTCCCGCCCAGGATATGGGGGGACTGCAGAGCATTTATGGGTATGTTAAGAGCGAGATCAACAAGGCCAACAAGATGTTGAAGACAGGACAGGTGCCTATGGACGTCAATGCCATGCCTGGGTTGGTGGAGGACGTGTCTGATATCCAGGATTTGAACGCAGAGGACAGGATAAATGCTTTGCAGAGTGCAGATGTGTGTTATTTTTGTAAAAAACCTGGACACCAACAGAAAGATTGCAGGAAGTTTGATGAGTGGAAAAAGAAGAATCCTAACAAGAAGTATGGAAGTAACCCTGGTAGTACTATCTCCGGCCCCTCAATCTCCTGTTATAATTGTGGGAAAGATAGCTCAGTATCATTTTGCCTAGTACAAGTTTGCCTAGTACACTTTCACCTAGTACATGTTCGCCTAGTTCAAGTTCGCCTAGATAACATTTTGCCTAGATAACCTTTTGCCTAGACAACATTTCGCCTAGATAACATTTTGCCTAGATAACATTAGAGAGTAATTTTCGCCTAGATTAACATTCTTCAAATTAACCAGCTTTTGGAACAAAAATACGCAATTTTTACTGTTAATATTTCACAATTTTTTTTTGTAGTTTAAGTCATTCAGTTTTCTACTGACATTGATGTCAACATGACGTCCTTAATTCAGGCAGGGAAAACCAAAAGAGGCAGACCAGCCATAATTGATAATCAACATTTCTCATATGTCTCCAATGGACCTGGTAGTCAGAAAGTTTATAATTGGCGCTGTTCAAACAGAAAATGTGATGCCACCTTAGGAACAAGGAAATCGAGTGGAAACCTGGGATACTCTGCCAAGTAACCAACATGGAAATCAGCTGATGAAAAAGTCTGCATAGAAAACTGAATCAGCAGTCTTGTTTAAGTATGCAGGGGTTCAGGGAGCTACTCCATCAACAGTTCTCCAGGAAATTAGCTACAACATGCTTTCATCAAACTTTCCTGGACAATTGAGTAGTTCATCAACTGCTGGTGCCATCAGGATGAAGTTGTGGCGCCAGAGACAAGTTATCAGTCCAAGACCTAAACTCCCTTCTACATTTGAGGAGTACATGGACACTGACATTCCTAACAAGTTTACCAAGGCAGCTGATGGGGGTGAATTTCTGATTTACAAAGATTGGATTGATGTGGAATGTACACAATCTATGGCAATATTTATGAGCAAATGGGCAGTTGAGATTCTTAAAACACACAAGACTTGGCTATTTGATGGGACCTTTAAGTCTGCCCCAGTACCCTTTTCTCAGGTAAACTTTTAGATCTAAATATTGTTTTTTAACATTTTTTTACACTTATAGACATATATAGAGTAATAATTCTTAGGTATATATTGGTATGGCAGCATCTGAGATAGGAGGAAAGGGTAAACCTTGTGTCTTTGGTCTCCTTCCTAACAAGAAAAAAGAAACCTATGACATATTCTTCAACAAGATAAAGAAGCATGTTGGGGAGCAAAACTGTCCTAAAACAGTCATCTCAGATTTTGAGCAGGCTGTGTTCTCTAAGTGTGCTAGTGTTTCCAACCGTGAGCCACAAAGGTTGCAGATTTCATCACAACGCTGCAGTTTGGAAGAACCTGGGAGATCATCATCTTCAGGAACTGTTTAATCAGAATCCCAGGTTCCAGTAACTAATCTATCTGATGTATACACTCTGCTACGTACCTGTGGATCAGGTGAAAAGCTATTATGATGAAGTGATCATTCCCCAGGTTCAAGAAGGAGTTGATCATGATCAAGAATGGGAGGATTATGATCAGGAGATTGATCGTTTTGGGTACTACTATTCACAGACTTGGATTGAAAAACGGGGTGGGAGGAGAGCATTGTTCCCACCCTGTCTTTGGAACCAGTACAGCACAGTTCTAGAGGATGGAATGGAAACAAACAATATGCTGGAATCCTTTAATCGTACCTGGAATTTATTGTCTGGGTACAGTCCAAATGTTTGGCACATTCAGGACCAGTTTGTCAAACAAGATGCTGATGCAAGACGAGCATTTCTTTCTAATTCAGTTGGCCAGGATATGGCTGATAATACAAGCAGAAAGCAGAGAGCCAAGGATGCAAAACAGAGGGTTAAACTGGTGGTACTGCAGGGTAGCCAACATAAAATTTTAGTTCAAAGCCAAATTTTTTTTTTTTACAGCCACTTTACAGCCATTTCTTAAAACTTAAAATACACCCTATTTCAGTGTTTTTTCACCCCTACTAAATTGCCTGTGTGATATATTTACTGTATTTCAACAAAACAGCACATCTTTTAATGTCATTTCATCTGAAATTAAAGAATTATTTACGTTTCTAAAGAAGTAGGCTAGCTACTTCTCTATGGCAAAATAACACTTTAGATTGTCACGATTTAATTATTGAATACTAATAAGGTTTACTGCTGAAAAAAGCCAAATTTTATATTTACTTGAAATCTTTTAGTACCAAAGGAATTGAGTCTTTGTCACAAACTCTTTCTTTCTAATCCCTATATCTTTGGAACCCAATGACGTTAACCTTCGATATTTCAAACTTATATTATTTGATCTAACAGAGGTCATAGTTTGAAATGTCAAAGATCTAAGACATTGGCTTCCAAAGATATAAGGTTTATAAAATCAGAGTTTGTGGCAAAGACTCAATTCCTTATCTCTTAAAAACATTTAAATAAAATCCAACAAAGTGATAAAATGCCATTCCTGAAGATATTCTCATCCCCTTCTTCATCAACACCATCTTCAAGTCTAACCACTGGCAGGTACATGGTGAAGTTCATACTTCTTATCATGTC
The DNA here is from genome assembly GCF_000591075.1 of Eurytemora carolleeae. Lineage (NCBI taxonomy): Eukaryota > Metazoa > Arthropoda > Copepoda > Calanoida > Temoridae > Eurytemora > Eurytemora carolleeae. The sequence continues at coordinate 102,773 of NW_019397039.1, read as the reverse complement.
TTCCTTGACTTGAAAGTGTTTGCAGCACATATCTCTAACCTGAAGGTGAGATTTGATGGTAAGTAGAGCATCTAGCATTGGAACCTTCAATCTATTTCTCTGTTTATTCTTAATGAAAGTACTTGACTAAAAACTCTTTCCACAACAGCTGTAGAGATTGGAATGGACAGACATGACAGAGCATAGGCAGCTAACTCAGTGAACATGAGATCTCCATTCCTCTTATAGCTCCTTACTCCACTCCAGAATTGAGCCATCTCACTTGGCATAGGCTGTAAAAAATCATTCATATAATTAAACAACAGAGTATATACAAATAATTTAATCTTACAAAAATTTATTTTTAATTAAGAATTATAAATGTAAATATCCTCATGTTTTCAGTTTTTACAATTATCAATGTCAATTTCACCTGTAGAATATCAGACCAGGGTATCTGGTCTATAAGCCGGTATTGGGTTTCTAACTTTTCAATGTCTCTTCCATTCAAGGTTAAGAACTTCTGAAAGGGTAAAGCTCTAAAAGGTGGCTTAGACTCAGAGAGCACAGCTAGTGGTGTTAACTTCTTTAGATCCTTAAAATCAAAGCTGAATGTAATGAGTTAAAAAATACTTTTACGTTGCTTTAATTAAATCAATTGTTTCAATATGTATGAAAATTTAAAATTAATTAATGTTCAATAAAGCTTTCAAATTTCCTTGAATATGTTTTCATTGTCTGGAAGCCTCTTCTCCACCTCATGGCTGAGTTTTATGAGGAAACTCATGCACATGACTTTAACTTCATGAACCTGCCTTTCATCTAACTTGGACTTGTGCAGAGCATCATCCAAACAGTACCCAAAGTCAATGTTTTCCAGTTTCAGTCGGTGTCCATTGGTTTCAAAAATTCTGGCTTTGAGGACTTTGTGTAGAAGAACAAGGTCTTGAATTGGACCATCCACCTCCCCTGATGTGTGAAACTTGCTGTTGACACGTTCAAACTCCTGGATTACAGGAACCAGAAAAATAACATACATTAAATTCCTTTCATTGTTGAGTTCCTGAAGAATAGTACGAAGTTTGTACCGTACATCTGATCCAGCATTCTCCAGGGCACACATAAAGTAGGCCTTCAGTTCTTCCCAGTTCACCTTTAGGTTGTATAAGACCTTACCCCTAACTAGCCATAGAGTTTGAGAAAACTTAGTGAAGGGAGATGGAACAGAATAATCTCCTGATGGATGCATAACACTGAACAGGGTTGTATAGGCATCCCTCCTGAGACTACTCTTATTAAAATGGTTTGGTATTTCTTGGAGCAAATACCCTACAGAGGAAGGCATGGCATCGAAAGCTTGAGCCACACACAAGTCAAGAGAGTGGCAGGTACACTTAATCTGTATTACACTTGGATTGGAGGCCTTAATCCTTGACCAAACTGAATTTAATTTTCCAGAAACATTATTGGCCCCATCACTTCCAAATCCCACCATATTGTTAACATCTAGGTTCCATGCAGTTAAGACTTCCATTATATGATTGAATAACTCTTCTCCTTTAGTCCCAAGCACTTCCACAGTGTCCAGATACTCGTCAACAACTTTGTTAAGTTCACTGTTGAAATATCTTATGCAAATACAAAGAAGTTTACTGGAACTAACATCAGTGCTTTCATCGATGAGAATAGAATAACCCCTTCCTTCTATACTTGCTTTCAATGCAGATTTAAGGGACTTTGCAACAACCTAAAGAAATCATTCCTTATTAATCTATTTCTGAAGGAGTATTATAAAATGTTTTCTGAAGAATTAAATTTAGTAAAAAAGTGTGCCTCATTTAATTAAAATTAACAATGTGAGTACTAACCTTGGAAATTATCTTTCCACATTTAGTGCGGTGCAGTTTTGTATTCTCCCAAACACTTCCAGTCCCTTCCGACTTTACAATTTCTGCAATGTGGTCGACAGACTTGATAGCTGTATGACAGGCAACTGAGACTGCAAGTCTAATTTCAGCCTTTTTGATCTGTTTGTCTTTTTTACTATGTTTTATTACAGGAAACGGAATAGAAGTCTGAACAAAATAAGGTTCAATTAACTTAACATGAGTGCAAGCTTTCAGATGGTAAATAAGAAATCCGCAGTAATTTCCTAGAATACAATTTTTAGACCCCCTATCTCATATGTAACACATGGACATAATTTGTCATATTGAAGTTTTAAATATACCTGATTTTTGGGGTTGTTTGGAGCATTTGAAAGATGGCTTTTAGAGGTACCATGGCTAGCCAGTGTGCTGAGCTTAGGCTCTATTGTTTTTTTACAATATGTACAGTAGGCATACTCGGAAAGGCCTGAAGAATAAATAGAATAAAAAGTTTATCATGCTTTTAAGTTGGTTTTATCATCCCTTCAAAAGATGCTTAAAAACTAAGATATTCTATAGATAATAAAGACCTGACTTACCTTCACTCTTCTGGACCCAAGGATATTTTTTTACCCATTCTCCTTTAAATTTCCTGCTGGGTACTTTGGGCATAGTGTTCTGAAATTTGAATTGATATATTTTAAGGTATAATGCTACTAATATACCAATTTCATAGATTTATTATCATTTTTAGATACCTGATACCTAATTGACTAAAATCTAACACAAATGAATAATGATACAAATTAATTAACTGTAGTATGGTAGATTTGGTCATTGATTGAGTAAAAACAAGTCAGAGTGTCTACTACTGTCTCAGTCTGTACTCTGTGTGGCTGTCAGCCTGTGAGTACGACAGTATATCTGTACTCTAATGCAAAACATGTGTACGCTGATAATTTGTACTTCATGACACTAGACATTTGAACTTGAAACTTCTAGTTCTCTCATTCTAATCAAAAAACTTAAATCTTGTATACATTTACCAAACTACAACATTGAGTAATACTAGATAGATCAGGAAATTTCTGAAAATTTGGTTTACAGCCACTTTACAGCCACAAAGCCACAAGATTTTTTTCACAGCCATTTGGAATTTTATAAAGCCACATTTGTGAAAAGTGGCTGTCGCCACAGCCACTTGGCAACCCTGGGTGGTACAAGCTTTTGCTACAATGCCTAAAACTGATTATCTGAAAATGCTGGCTCATGATCTCCAGTGAGCTAGTGCCCTTTAAGAAAAAATTTGTAAACATTATTATAATACATTTTTTTTGCTTTTAATTGAATTTCTTGAGAAAAAAGAGGAACTTTATAAATTTTTGAAAAAAAATTTTAGTGAATTTATCTAGGCAAAAATTACCTTCTAATGTTATCTAGGCAAAATGTTAACTAGGCGAAATGTTGTCTAGGCAAACTGTATTTAGGCAAAATGTTATCTAGGCAAAATGTTATCTAGGCAAAAAGTTAGTAGGCGAACATGTACTAGGCGAAAGTGTACTAGGCAAACTTGTACTAGGCAAAATGTTACTGAGACGGAAAGATGGCCATATCTTGTGGGAGTGCAGGGGGGAGAGGAGAAACCAGGGAAGGAGAGGGAATGGCGGAGCTGGAGGCGGGTAGATGGCGGAAGTGGTCAAATCCTTGGCAGCCATGCAGGAAGTTCTGAAGAAACTGGCCCCGGATTTGGTTTTTGTTGGGATGACGGACGGTCATCAACTCCAAGGATGACATAAGATAATGATTTGAATGTATTTAATAATTGTTTAATAAACAATTCTGTCAAAAATAATGTCCATGATTTGTATAAGTTAGACTCGGAAGTGAGAGATAAAGTTAGAACGGAAGTATTGGATAGTATAAATACTGGCATGAAGTTGCAAAATGACTTTAATTCAGAAGTGAGTGATAGTTTGAGGCCTAATGGCAATAAGAATAAAGGTTTTAAGGAATGGGAGAAGAATATTCTTATGCACCTGAAAAATGTAAATATAAGTGAGAGGGACAACCGTAAGACCTCCTATGTGAAGTTTAAACTATTTAAGAGAGATATATACGGTTTAGCCTTGGTAGATACAGGCAATTTATTGTAAGGTACTCTAGTGTTGAGTGAAATCTGGAAGATGATAGGGGGGAAAATGCTAGAGGAAAGTAATGCTAGAGTGAGTACTGCAGAGAAAGGTGGAAAAGGCCTGAGGGTGTTAGGGAAAGGAGAAAGGATTAAGTTTCACTTAGGTGGACTGGACCTTAGATTTGAAGTAGAGCCAATCATGATAGAAGGCCTGAATCATGCAGTAAACTTTGGGATAGAGTTTTTCTATCAGCAGGAAGTGTCCATATCCTGCACAAAGAAGGAAGTAAAGCTAGTCACTGAAATGGCAAAGAAAAGTTAACAAGATTGTGCAGTGCGTATGGGAAACTTTTTCCTTTCATGATTAAAGGCAGATGAGTAGATAGGGAGATGAAAAGATGTGAGCAAATACTTCCTGCCATGTGGAAAGCAGAGAAGAGGGCTCTGGAAGTAGGCAGTGTTAATCAGGTGGAGGAAGTGATAGAGAGGAAGTTATGGGCTGCAAAGAAAGTAACCATCCCTGCCAGAAGTGCCAGATTAGTCAAGGTGAGAACGGAAGGAAACTGGAGTGGTGCTGGAGTGGTAGAATCTTTGCCTTAAGAAGAACAGGGAAAGGGGAGAAAGGTTTCACTTCTGGATAACACATGTGACCTATCAGGCAGTGTGCAAGCTGTATATGTGGAGAATCAAGCAGAGGAATGTGTATATTTGAGTGTGGGACAAAAGTTGGGCACAGTACACAGTATGTGTATAGACCAGGAAGCCTGGGTTAAGGAGGAACTAAGGAGAAGTACAGCGCAAGATCTGAATGCAGAATATGATTTCCCCACAGAAGAGAGTAGAAGGAACTTAATCAAGGATAGTTTTAAGATAGATGAGAACGAGATTTTGAACAGGGAAGTTGAAGGAAGAGGTGACCAAACTTTTCTTGGAGAACTTTTCTACATTAGCATTACATCCTAATCATTATGGGAAGAAAGATTTATTGGAGCTGCGGATAGAACTACAGCCTGTAGCAATACCTAAAAGATCCAAGGTGAGGCCATTGAACCCAGATCAGAATGCATTTCTGAAGGAGCAATTGGATGAGTGGATCTAACTGGGGATTATAGAACATGCTAACAGTTCCTGGGCATCGCCAGTAGCTCCAGTGAAGAAGAGAGATGGAAGGACAAGATGGGTAACCGACCTGAGGCAGCTGAATGACATCACTATCAAGGATGCTTATCCCTTGACAAATATCCAGGAGAATTTTACTGAAGTTGAAGGGAGCAAAAATCTTCACTTCTATCGACGCCTGTGGTGCATATCATGCCATCCAGATAGAAGAAGTGAGTAGAGATTTTACAGCTCTTATCAGTCTGTTTGGGACGTTTTGTTACATCCGGATGGGATTTGGATTGTCATATGCCAGAAGTGTCTATAGCTGGATGTTGGACCTGGCCCTGGCGCATCTACCCGTGGAGTACTGGTTATCATACCTAGACGACATCCTGGTCTACTCCATGGATACCTGGGACCACCTAAAGCACCTGAAGAGTATTGTGGAGGCGCACACCAAGGCAGGGAAACCGAGTATTTTGGACACAAAGTAAGTCAAGGTGGAGTACAAATGTTGGATCAGTATGTTAAGGATATACAGAACTGGCCAGGTCCCACAAGTTGTAAGGAAATGTCGTCATTCCTAGACTTCACAGGTTATTACAGAGGTTTTATCCTGAGGTACTCAGCTTTGACCAACAGGATGAATAGTCTGAAGAAGCTGGAGAAATTTGTCTGGACGGAAGATATGGAGAAGGATTTCCTAGATTTGAAGGCGGAGTTTTCTGCAGGGTGGATTCAAGTTTACCCAGATTTTGATTCGGATGAGCCTTTTATTCTAACTACGGACTGGTTGTCTCTGAACATTGCAGGGGTTCTGTCTCAGAAACAGGAAGGGGTGAAGTATTCAAGATCTGTCATAAGGGCGTGGCAGGAGGACACAGGGGCGTGGCAGGAACCTTGGATATGTTTCAAAGAACATTTTTTGTGATGTCTGCTCGTGAGAAGATACGACGATTGGTAGATTGATGTAACACCTGCCTAGCCAAAGAAAGGAGTATTTAAGCCAAGAGAGGGCCTCACATGCCTAGCACAGTGGACAATGTAGGAGAGAAAGTGTTTATAGACTTAGTCTGCATGTCAGAAACAGTGAGAAAGAATTGTTATTTACTGACAGCACAGGATGGGTTTACCAGGTTTGCAAGTGCATATCCTATTTACAATAAGGAGGCAGGCACTGTGGCTAGGGTATTGATACATGAACATTTTAGTGTGTTTGGATTGCCAAATCAAATCCATAGTGATAATGGCAAAGAGTTTATCAATAAGCTATGGATTAAACTATTAAGTGAACTAAAGATTTTACATACTAAAACCCAGCCATATTATCCATCCTCTAACATCGTAGAACGATGGCATAGAACAATAGTGAGTATATTGAGAACAATGGGCAGTGAGATGCACAATGAATGGGACCTAGGTGTAAAGGCGGCTTGTTGGGCCTACAACACTACAGTGCATGGTAGTACAGGCCAGACCGTTCTTTGCAACCTTTGGGAGAGAAGCTATAGTTCCCATACATTGGGTTTACCCTATTCCCAAGCCGGATGCTGAGATGGATGTATCTGACTGGACGGAGACAATACAGGAAAGGTTCCAAACTGCCTATGCAGGGATGAGGGAGAAGCAACAGGCAGCTGTGCGTAGGAATGCACAATACTATAAGCCTATAATGAACCAGTTTAACGTAGCTCAGTGGGTATGGATTTTTGATCCCAGGGTAATCCCAGGCAGTTGTGATAAACTCAGGTCATACTGGGCGGGGCTGTATAAAATCATCAGGTTACTGGCCCCAGCACTGGCTGAAGTGATAACAGTATTTGAGCAGGGAAAGCCAAGGATTGTGAGTGTAGAATTCTGAGGGGAGAACAATGTGCACAGCTCCCCCAGTGATCCCCCCCCCCCACCCCACGTTCTAAGGAGAAGAGGAGATTAAAGAAATTCCTAATCTAGACATAGAGAAACTGACAACAGAAAGGGTAAAGAGCAGGGATGGACAGCTGGGCAGGGGTGACCACGACCAGAGGGACAGGAGGGATTTAGCTGGGCAGACTGACCATGAGACACAGCTAGAACTGAGGGATATAGAGCTGGGAGGGGCAGCTAGCCCCACCTTGGATTTAGATGGAGATGTCCAAATGCAAGGAGGGGAAGAGGGGGGGGGGCATGCTTCCACCCACTCCCAGATCCAGAGAATTTAGAAGAACAACCGCGGGTAGCCTCACCCCAACCCACAGATGTTCTACCAACACACAGCCCAGAGAACGAGATAGATATGCAGGAGGGGGTTGGGGGGGTGAAGAGGGGGCAGATAGAGCACGAGGAAATTCCAGCCAGGGAAAGTGGAGAAAGAGAGAGGGAAATAAACGAGGTTTACAAGACACCCTGCCTGTAAGTTACGAAGAGTATGATACCAGCTGGGACCAGGAGGACCAATCAAAGAAATGCAAGAAATCCGTAAATTGCCTATTGGAGCAATGTGCCTGCGGGAGGGGGGTCATCGGAGGGGGGCAGAGTTTGCAGCCAATGAGAAGACATTTGGAATGTGACGTCACGACAGTGGATGCCTGCCAGGACCAGTCTGTGACGGTACGAGAGGCAGCCGCCGCGCCAGGAGACTGAGGCAGACAAGCCGGGACGAGAGGTACCGCTGATACCAAACAGCATTCCTCACAGCTAGGAAAGGCAAGCGGGACTCAGGGCCAGGGCAGAGTGCTAGCAGCGCAGCCGGGCACCGCTGCAACAGCGTCTAATTCTAACACTGAATCAATTGCCGAGAGTCAGTCACACAGTCATATACAACCTGGAGATTGAATCTCATTAAGACCATGATCATGCTGTTGCTTATCCTAACGTCTATCATGGGCACTGAAGGAAAAGCAGACTGGAGGGAATCGCCTTTCTCCATGAATGTCTTTGATTGCAACACTCCAACTGCTATACATAAATACCACTTGCCTGAGGATTGTTCTGTTCCTTCCAAGAAGATAAAAGAAAAGCAAGCGGAGCGCGGGATGCCTGGATCCTCGGGGAGGAATATGTCCATGAGCTTCCCGGTGTGGTATGTACTGCAATTATCTCCCGTTTTCAGGGATATTGTGGTGCATACTTGCACTGGAAGTTCATGGACCTCCCCGAGGTCGAGGCGGAGCAGGAGGTGACCTTGGACCAGTGCTTGGCAGCCCGCAACAAGGGATTCTACACAGCTTGTGATGGCAAGAAGATGAAGATTGCTCCTGGAGGTACCATCATTTATCAGTATGTGGAGGATGGATCGATTACCCTCCATCTTACCAATACTTACTGCTAGGGTGTGAGTCTTCCGTTACATCAGGGAACTCTTGCCAACCAGTCATTGGTCCTGACCCAGGTGTGCTTCACGATTTCCAAGGAGGTCTACATCAGGAGCAGAGAAGGTAAAACTGCAGCAAAATATTAAAAAATTGCTCTTCCTTCTGATTGTAACCCTAACTGGTGTATTGATGGTCCCAAAGTCTAAATTCTGGATAAACAACCAGCAGCCTGTCCATTCAAGAAAATTCGTCCTGCTAGCCTGAGACCTGAGGAAAAATACTTAATGATATCTGACGAGTTGGCGATGATGTTCAAAACCACAAAAAAGGAGGTTGTGTGCTCCCTTGATGCCCACAGCTGACCCTCTACCACACCCTGGGGACAGTTTACATCACGTTTGACAAGAGAGCTGCAGGGTTGCCCGGTATCATCAGTCAGGACCTGAGGGAAGATCAGGACTAATCCCCACGCTCAAATATCTAGAACACCAGAACGCATAGTCTATGAGAGACCTCAATGAGCATGTGGATTGGGGTGGATGTGCTACTTGGATCGGTGTGGGAAATGATTGTGACTATCTTCATCCAGTCAAGAGGGAAGCTGGCCTGTTTGTCCGTAGGACTGGTGAGATAGTATATGAATACTCCTGCAGCGACAGACATCCCATCATAGTAAAGTCTACATCCGCTGGGTGGATATCAGTGTCTACACGAGTAATGCAAGTTGAGGCTCCAGAGAAGATTATAGTATAGCCCACTGAACGTATAACGATGTTATATATGTCAGAGGAACTCCGTGCCTGGGAGCAATACCATCAGTTGCCATCCTTCCAACATTCGAGAAGCCAGGGTCTTCTCAACGCGTTATGTATAGAGGAGTCCTGTTCCTACGGCTCCAGCAGTACGATGGCTGGCATGAACATTGAAGAGCTCTGGAAACTCATACAAGAGGGTAGCTTTACTGTCGTCTATCAATCCTTTTAACACTGTCCTGAAAGAAATTGAGTATTTGAAGACGTTCCTGAACACCCTGCTGATGCTGGAGTACAGCATGCTGACGATCTTAGTAATGATCAGTACCGTCTTGTACGGAGTGACTGCCACCCTCAGTGCCCTTATAACACGTTTAACCTTAAACTGGGCGAGACTGAAGAACAGAGAGAAGCCCAGGATGGATCCAATTCAGCTGGAGAGGTTGATGTCAAGCGCTGGAGAGGTTTGAGGCTGTATTGATGAGATATAGTTGTTCTCAGTAAACTATGGATCTCATCACCCTGTTCCCAAGGATTTGTAATAAATTTTGGGGCTATATCAGTATACTATCTTTATTATCTATGTTTCGTTTATCTATTAACTATGTTGTGTTTGACCCTGACCAGCCAACCCGGTCAACTCATATTTACCTGTATTAATAAATTAGTGTAGTATCAATTGTCGTTTCAAACAGACATACAGAGCCAGGGTTTTGGCTATAGAGATAGAGTCTTGAAGACTGAATATTGGAGTTTGAGTCAAGTATAGAGAGATTGATCGGGACCTAGATCGTTACAATCACATAGAAACATTTAAAACAAGTTGAAATTTAAAGCTCAATTACAAAGAAAAAAAGTGTTTTTCCAAAATAAAATTAATGATTTTTTTTTTGATCTTTTATTAAAAATCCGTCGAAAAAAAGTGCTTAGCTATAAATACATTAATATTTAAAATGAAAAGGTCAACAACAAATATCATATTCAAAAACTCTTCATGTAATTGGTACAAATGAGTTTTGGCTTATGACTTAAAAAACCAGGATCCTTAGTTTACTGTAAGTCTCACAAGACCCCAGGGAATAGTATGGTTGGTCTAGATTTAACTTGTTTCCTTGTAAGCAATGTCAAAAAAATTTTTAAATGCACCAACTTTAACAGTAAAATTTGCAAAAATTTGCTTTTCTGGAGAACAAACTGACATCTGAGAGCAATTCAGTTTACTCTATAAAGGCTGGGGGGTCTGAATAAAGACAGGGGGGGGGGGTGTCCCATGCTTACCCACCTAGAAAGTGGCCTTAGAGAATAGGTATAGGGTTTGAATGCATGTTTAAGGCCCAATTTTCAAGGCCAGCTCATTTTGTAGTATGGGTGCTAGGGAGGATTGAGTAAATGCCATAAAAAAGGTAAACATATGTAATAAATATTTTTTTCTGTTGAAAACAAATATCTAAGTGTGACACATATTTCTACATTAATTTTTCAAGGGCTTTTCAAAAATATAGTTTTTAGATCTATAGCTTTAGTCATAAAAGAGTTATGGGCTATTTTATATATTTTTTTCGCACAGACCAGACTATTTACGGCCCTTAAAAAAAAAAATCACATATAATCCTTAAAATTCCTATTTATGAAAATTCAAACAATTTCAAGGTGATAGTGTTTAAAATGAGATTGCCAAGGCAAAAAACTAGATCCTGGTTAGGGTTAAATCAATATCTGATAAAACCAATAGCCAAAAAAAAGTCTGTAGTCTAAATAAAATTTTTTATCTATTCTAGGCCCTTATACAAATTTGGCGGAGTATTACCAGGAAAATAGTAAGTAATAAGAAAAAGTCAAAATACCTTAAAACTAGAAATTTTATTTTTAATTGAGGTCGGGCATATGTTTTTTTTTTTGAAGTCGTTTGTTCTATTCATTCCTGTGGAAAAGCGATCATTCCCAAGGAACGGTTAGTTCCAACCGTTTTTAAAATAAAATCTAAGGTAGCTGTTTGTTCTAGCAGTTTTAGAGCAAACTTTGTTCAAATAAAAATGTTTCATTTTCGCTTTTAGCCATTATTTTTTTTCAAAAATGGCTAATCTATTTTGTTAACGATTTTAGAATTAACGGTTTTTTAACTAACTCTTCTGTAAATTTTCGAAAGCCTTCATTTCATTAACGAAACTTTGCTTCGCCCTTACGCCAAGCCCATGGCAGAATCTAGAGGTCAATTTGATCACTAGGAAATTTTGTGTTCTAATCATAAACTTTTAGATGAAGGCCAAACATTTGCAGGACCTATACTTCAATCCACTGGCTTCTATCGGTGTGCAGTTAGGTGAGAAAGTTTTCATAAATACGTTTCATTGCATTAAATGTAATGGCGATATTGTAATATTTGAAGAATGGATTGCTCATACCGCAGTTCTATCTCCGCGCTCTCTCTCTCTTTGTTCTCTGAGTCAAAGTAAAATATAGAACCAAGGATTTGTCAGTACACTCCAGGATCCCAGATAGAAAACACATTTGAGCCTTTTGCTTCCTTGTATTCCAATCTAGGCCTGGGGACTTGTACTTCATAGAAAGCTAACAGACAGTTAATAGACAGCCAACAAATAGGTTATTGACTTGCTCAGCAGAGGACACAAGAGGCAAGGCCAGCAACCTATTTCATATCATCACATACACAAGTATATCTTCAGGTTTCTCAGTATATCAGGAGAACAACATTCCTCAGTTCAACAACTGGTTCAACTACTCCAGATACTTGAGCTGATCCTACTAAGAGGGCAACTAGAGTTATAGAGCAACCTATGGATAGAGAGGTGTCTGAAGAGACTCTAAATACTCTTGTTGGTCCTACTAAGTGGGCCACTAGAGATATAAAGCAAGCATAGATCTAGAACAATCAAGTCCTACCCCAGCCCATCTAGTTCAACTACTCTAGATGCTCAAGTTGGTCCTACTAAGAGGGCCACTGCAGCTATAAGAGCAAGTGGTAGATCTACGACAATGAAGTACTACCCCAGTTTAACTAGTTCAACTACTCTTGTACCGACCTGTCTGGACTACCCCCAAGAATGCAAAAGAAGACTAGGATATACAGACTTATTGGATGCTGCTTCCTTATAATTGGAAACGCTGATCTTAATAGACAGCTCTTCAATTATAAGATTTATTAGATTCTGCTTCCTTGCATATTGGAGAGGCTGCTCTCAACAGACAGCTCTTCAACTAAAAGATCCAGTAGGATGAAAGACTCCAGGAGCAGAAGCTAAACTTGATATTGGAGAAGCTACTCTTGACAGATAGCTCTCCACACAGATAGTCCAACTATGGATGAGGAGGTACCAGAGGAAACTCGAGATGCTCAAGCTGGTCCTATTGACAGGGCTACTGGAGACATAGAGCAACTCACGTATCTAAGACAATCAAGTCCAACCAGAGTTCAGCTAGTTCAACTACAGGTCCAAATAAACTCTCCAGATGTTCCTAGGGACAGAAACGCTGGAGACAAAGAGAGACCAGCATATACAGATAAAAGAGAACTAGACAGTCTAGCTAATACATCAGGAGCTACACTATACTCTACAGAGGATTCTGTACAAGAATCTGATCTTGTTCGTGGATTGGAGCAGCTAGAATACCAGTACAGATCAATGACTTTAGGAGAGGATGACATCTCTTGACAATCTATGAGGACGGGATTTATCATCCTCCAGATATGAAATGAGATAATTCAGGAAACCAGATGCTATACCTTCCTGAGATTGGAGATGTTGCTATTTGCAGACAGCTCTTCACAAATCTGAAGCAGCTAGATGATCCAGTCAGGAATTGGAGATCCACTCTAATCTCATCAAGAGATTTATATCCTCTAGTTTCTGGGACTGGACCAATTACTCTTGTACAAGCCTGTCCCGTCTAAACTACTAATAAGGATACAGGAGAGAACTAGGATATCCAAGAACAAGGATATCCAGGATATAGGGAGGAACTAGAAGCTCTAGGATACCGAGGGGAACTAGGATATCAGGAACTAGAATGCCCAGGATACAGAGAGGGACTAGAAGAAGGAATTAGGATATTATGAACTAGGATACAGATAGGGAAAAGGATCTCCAAGATATAGAGAAGTACTGGAGTATCCTGCCAGACCCAGGACTCCAAGAGCAACATACAAGATAATCTTGAAGCTGGATACGGTGCTCTTGACAAATAGCTCTTCATAGACCTATTGTAGAAGCAGCTGGGAATGTAGTGGAAGCATCTCAGCTAGTGGAGGCATCTCAGATAGTAACAGATAACATAACAGAGACTCTAGAAGCATCTGGATTTAAGAAACATTGCAAGCAGCTACAAAGTCATCCAGGATTAAAGTGTATGAGATACTGAACTGGAGCAGCTAAAGGAGATATCAAGTTGAGGGAGCTACCAAGTTAGATACTGGACTGGAGCAGCTAAACAAGCTATCGAGTTGAGGAAGCTGCTTAACTACACAAAGAGTTGTGGGCTTCTAAACAGAATATTGATTGAACATGGAATAAACTTTAACAGATGTATTTATACCAATAAAATGTAAACTGATAAATCCCATTCATTTACACTCTGAGAGATAGACATGAACTTATAGAAAGGTATAGTTTAGGTATTTTATAAAACTGGTACTGGGATTGAGAGTGAAGCCTTCGTATAGACTCTTTATAAAGAAGGGGGCAAATGATTGACCTTGATATCCCTAGGATTTATGTCTGGAATTTATAATGATATAAAGAGGTTTATTTATCACAATAACAAAGTATCTAGCATTCTTTAGAGGAAAGCCCTGTTTTTCAATACTTTTGCAACTTTTTTGAAGTGTTATATTCAGAGAAAAAGGCTTCCCTAACCCTGAAAAGATAGGTAGGGTGAGGGAACTGGAGATAAGTATCTCCTTGGGGATCCTGTGCCCTCTTCCTTTAAAGAAAAAGGGCTGAGAATCAAAACGTGGGGGTACAGTTTCCGACTTTCACAGTGAACAGACGACTCTGTCCAGTCCATACAGATATTCTAATTGAATGCACATGTCCATGTTTCTCTAGTACTTGACAACAGTTATGGGATGTCAATAAATAGAAAAATGGCAAGCAACGGAAAGTCAAGAAAATATAAGAAAAAGAACAACTTTCAAACCTACTCTGAAGCTAAAATAAAAAAGGAAGATATTAGTATTGGTTTAATCCTGGAGAAACTCAGGGGTCCTGGGTTTGGGGAAAAGGCTGACATTTCTCCTGATACATCTGATGTTGGCATCCTTATCAACAAACTCTTTAAAGCAGTAGACATCCTAAGACAAAAAGTGAAAGATCTAGAGAGTAGAAGTCCCACAAGTGATGAGGGAATAAGAAACATAGAAGCAAATGATGAGATTGATGAAATCAAGCAGCATCTACTAAAAGGTTCCCTACTCTTATCATGCTGAAAGTCTGATTTAAATAGTCCTTCACTGATGTAACATTTAATCCTTTGATATCGTTACAATCCCACACATAAATCCTAGGGAAATCAAGATCAATCCTTGTCCCTCATCTTTGAAGGTTAATACAAGACTTCACTTTCATTCCCAGTACCAATTCATAATTTACCCAAACCTCTCATCTTGTTTATAATATCTATCTCTCAAGGTCTTGAATAAGTGGGTTTATCAATATACATTTTATTCGTACAAATATATCTCTTAATATCTATTTGTATTAAATCATACTCCATATATCTGTAGAGTCCCTCAGCGGTAAGACAAGTCTCCACTAGCTCTTATATAGGAAGAGTCCCTCAGCGGTAAGACAAGTCTCCACTAGCTCTTATTTAGGAAGAGTCCCTCAGTAGTTCATCTGAGCCTCTGTTCCCTGCTGGGCTAGATGTGGTCTCAGCTAATCCTTCTATAGATAATACAACTGGTGATCTCCTGATCAATCCTAGCTATCTATCAATCTGCTACAGACCTTTGATATTCTCCTGTGATACTTGTAACTGGTGATCATCCTAGTTCTCTGTCAATCTGCTGTAGATCTATGATCTCATACTTGCAGTTCTCCTGTGGTTCATGTAGCTGGTGATCTTTGTGATCCATCCTAGCTCTCTATCAATCTGCTCTGGATCTCTAGTCTCCACATATCTGCAACTTCCACAGTATCTGCGGTATCTTCAATATCTGCAGTGTCCACAATATCTGCAGTATCCTCAATATCCCCCCCCCTTGAAAAATTCCTAGCTACAGGATTATCACTATTTGGACTTACAGATCAAAGAAGTTCGTAGCAAGTTTTTAATTCCACCATGGATTGACTAAGGAATTAAATTTGAATTTGATGGGTTATGCATTAAATGGTTCTAGGACACATATTATTGTAGAGTGCCCAATTTTCAGGTAGAATTTTTCCCGGCGGAAATCATAATTACCGAAAACAGAATTCTGGTATGTCTCTGTTATGGAAATTTCCACCAGAAGCCGGAAATTCTGGAAAGTTTTTTCGCTGGAAAAGATTTTTGCCATCAAACTCGGAATATCCCCCAAAAGTTTAATTTCCAATTCTTTAAATTCATTGTTTAGCTGATATCAGTTTATAAAGAAGATAAACAGTTTTTAATATCAAATTTCTTTCAAATTGTTTTGAAAAAGATTAAAATAACTATGTCCTGCTTCCAAGTAAAAATACTCTAACCTAAAAAATAATAAAATCAAATTGTAGAATTTACTGCATGGTTTAGCATTTTCAAGCTAGGCTATTCTAAGGTTCAGACTTAATATCTAGAGAAATATTATTGATTAGTTTATACGAAAAATTCTTTATACATGGCCACGCCAGTCACAGATCATCATGAATGAAAATGGTTTACTCAAACTGGAAAGTTTCCGGCACCATTTCCTGCTGGAAAAAAATAATAATATTTCAGGCAAATTTCCGGCGATAACGGAAAAGGAATTGCTGGTATACTCTACATCAGCCTTCCGACACCTTATTAAAAAAAATATTCTACTTACTCTTTATCTAAAATTTTCTTTATCCTTTTATAAAATCAGAAATTCTTTTAGGGATTTCTAGTCTAAAACATATCTGGCATAATTTATATATATATATATATCCCTGCAAATGCAATTTTAAATATTCAGCAGCATTACTAACAATAAGAAAGATTACTGTGTGCAAGAGGCATGGACAGGGGGGGGGGGGCTATGGTCATTGGGGATCTCAGGGGGTTTTCAGGCCTCAACAGGGGCTGACCCCTTCCCCTGGAAAGAAACAAAAATGTATTCCCCCCCCTGGAAAAATTCCTGATTACACCCCTGACTGAGTGTATTTGTAGATATTTGGACAGATATTTCCTTGTGATAGATGAAATCTCAACTCGTCAGTATGATGTTCTCACAGGTAGATCAGGGGGGCTTTAAGCAGTATACAGGGGAAGGGGATGTGTGGGGATTAAACTCCATTTCTAAAATTTATTTTCAGGAGCCTATATTGAACTTCAGCACCTGCTTACGAGAAGGACCTATTTCGGATGCGGAACTTTCTTGGTAATAAGTTTTTAAAAAGTTTGACTACATAGTAAGTTTAAAGACTTAAAAATTTTAATTTATTTTTTTATGTTTGATCTATCAAATAAGCAACTTTTCTGATCGAACAAATTTGCTGGATGATCTTGCAAAACAAGTTGAAGAGCTGTTTTATAGTTCTAGACAGTATTAAGATCGGAAAATCAATGATTGAGTAAAAAGAAACATGAACACTTTACAGAACAAAATAACCAAAGAGTTCAGACATGTGAACAGCATTTAAAAAAATGAAGAAGCAAAAAATTATCTACTCAAAGTTATGAAAATGATTGATTAAAGAATAATCAGTTATGATGATTCCATTTTACTTATAATTAGATTAAAAAAGCCGTTTTGTTTTGTGTATTTACAAAAATGTGAAAGTAATTTCTCGGTTTTGTTAACTTTTGTTTTCCTAGACTAAAATCAAATTCCCAACTTATCACATTAAAAATAATTTACTCCATAATTGGTTTTTTTCTTCTATATAAAGTTCTAATTTTAGAATAAGACCACTGGGGAAGAAGTGGTTTTGGTGGCGGGAGGTGGGGGTCCACTTTATGGAACTTCTGTACCAGGTTTCTTTTCTATATATATATAAAGTACTTTGTTTGTTTGGATGTCCAATCATAACTCATAAACCCTTAACCAATTTGCCTCAAATTTTGATCGGAGAACTCTGAGAACTAGGGTTTCCACCAGAATTATGAATTAAGTTTTACTTACGAAAATTGGTCTGGAAATTTTTTCCATTTCCATTAAGGAAAGGTTTTGGAAATCCGTAATGATTTCCAGAGCAATTTTTTTTCAGTAAGTCGGCAATTTCCAGAACATTGTTCCTGAATTACGGAATAATCAGGAATTCTGAAACGTTCCAAAATTTCCAGAATGTTCTGTACTAGCGTTTCAGATAATTTCTGGAAAAATTATTCCTGAATTTTCCAGAACAAGGTTCCAGAATTACATTAAAAGTTTCTTAAACTTATGTAAAGGCAAAACCAGTAAGTAAAAGTAACAATTTTTGTGATAAACCAAGGGGGGGAAGGCTAGCACCAGCAGTAGGCTACAGGGGGGGGGCAATAATCCTCATGCCCCCCTGAACTGAACCCCCCCCCTTACCCTGAAATGTTAAGTTAAAGGGGTAAACTACAGTGGAATAGTCCCGAATATTTTGACACCATCTACATCCTTCCCTGATTTTTGTTCACTTCTAACTATGCTTAGAGCCTATAGTGAGTGGGGGCTCCAGCTCCGCCATTTCCTCTGCCCCCGCCTTTCCCTTGGTGTATCTGAAATCTTGGGATGTCCTCATAGTTTAGGTCACTACCTCTGGAATTGTCATGGAATCCCCCATCAGTTCAAGGAGGATCTCAGGGCTGAACTTGTGCTGCTGAGATGGTGTCTTACAGCAGGTGTTGAACATCCTTTACCCGAGCTTTATCACCCAGATTTCCCACTGCATCGCAGTGATCAGGCCTCCACATGCTGCCACAGCATGTACTGCCTGTAGTAGCAGAGCTAAAATCTTCTGGAGGAAATATTTATATGGTCCTAGAGTGATCAACTCTATGGTTTCGTTCTCCAGGTTGGACAGGGAATAGGAAGGGGTTCCAGGTAAAGGGTTCAAATCACACTTGCAAACATACCACGTGTATGAGTGAGCTAGTAACCTGCTCCTTGTAGTATTTTAGATTTGCTATGTGGTCAAAATCCCTCTCCTGTTCCGTGTACAATCCAATCTCATCTCCATGATGTTTGAGATTGAATTGTTCCTGGGATTCTGCAGGAAGGACGACTTTTAGTTTAGGTCCCATTCTGATCCACTAGGACAGTCCATTAATGATTCGGCTAAAATTTGGGACACAGGGTTTTTTTTAGACTCTGTAATTGTTACTATGGTTAGTAAAACCACCTATTTTTGAGTGTTGATGTAATTTTATACCCTAGAAACCATTTTCCGTGACTAACGTTAAATCATTTCGTAATTCAACGTTACGGAAAATACCAACAATTGTAACGTTACAGAACGTTAAATAACGTAAATGTTATCTATATAACGTAAGTTTACGTACCTTTACGAAGGTTGGTAACGTTAGTTTTAGGTTTATATTGAACTTTAAATTTACGTAATATATTAGCGTAAATTTACGTAACAATGTAAGATATAATGTCGGCTCAAGGTTTTCTTTGAACGTCAGATAACGGTATTTGACGCAATTGGGGTTCGTAAATAAACGTTGATTTACGAAATATCCTATTTCGTTGTAAGGTTTAAAGTTTTACATCCAATATCCATGCATTGATATATGAAACAAAATTTTTGCAAATTTTGCAGCTTAATCCATATCAATGCCAAACTAGCTATTCATATAAATTGCCCTTAACATTTCAAAAAATGTTTTGTGAAAACCATTTCATGTGAATAGTTTAATTTAGCAGCATTATAAGATATTTGAATCAGCCCCCCCCCCCCTCCCTTAACATATCTGATAGAAAGATAGATCCTGATAAATTCTACCCCCACCCCCCAACTTCCCCTCTGTTGCTGGTTGAAGTAGAGTGCCTCAGCTGGTTGCAGGTTGTATAATGTACCGTCCTGACCTGGAGCGCACTCGATCAGGTTTAGCTGCTACAGGGTGTCCCACGAAACATGACATTTAATAAATCATAATTTTTAGTTAAACAATCTTTTGCTTCATTATCTTTTTACAAATCATGGAAAAAGACATTCTCAACTATTTACCAACTGTCATGTTTCGTGGGACACCCGGTAGCCTTATAGGTACCATGTCCGCTTACTGTTGAGTGTTGAGTCAGGGCAGTCTCTCACTTCATTCACCAGACCAGTTACTTGCGAGTCGCATACCGATAAACACATCAGTTACAGTCTAACTCACATCAGCTGCAGCAGAAGAAGAAAAAAAACGAATCTTTTTATTTTATGCGTCATTATGTTTGTTAAATTTCGAACAATTGTCACATGGGATAATTAAACAAGTATAATCAACGATCAACGAAAGCTGGAAGCAAGAATTTAACAGAAATAATTAACCATCACTGAATTTGATGTTAAATATGTTTAATAGAAGTTCCATGATTTTTTATATTTACTATGTATTTGTTGGTATATTTTTATCCTTTTCCTCAAAAACTGAGCATAGGTACCAGTACAAACGTCGGACCCTCAAACGTCGGACGGTACAAACATAAGACTTACAAACGTCGGACAGTACAAAGGTCGGACCAGTACAAACGTCGGACCAGTACAAACATCAGACCAGTACAAACGTCAGACTGGTACAAACGTCGGACCAGTACAAACGTCGAACAGGTACATTTAAAAGGAAAAGCGTCGGACTAAGGAGGAAAAATATATTTGAATTTTCAGATTAAAATTCTTGTAAATTCGTAATTTTCTCTCAAAAAAATTCCCAATTTTTTTTTTGTTAAAAATTCATAATCTCACAAAGTCGTCTGGATACATGGGCGAGGAGACTAACTATATTGAGGTCAAGCAGGGGGACGGCACCTACTTGATTCAAATCAGTTTGAATATAGGGTTACAAAGAAGAAACCCAACAAAACCTATTACCAATGCATTCAAAGGAAAAACAATTCTTGAGAATGACAAGATTATCAGTTTCCTGGGAGAGCACACACATGACAGTGATCTTTTGAAGAAAAGAGCACGTGAGATAGAAAAACAAGTAGTCAAAGGAAGCTCTGGAAATATAACAATAAGTCCACAAACCATTCTTGGAAACATCTACAGCATTGGGTTGCAAAGATATAGGGATTAAACTGCATCATCTTGTAGAATTCATAGTTTGAAATATTGTAAAACAATGGTCCATTCAAAATCTACCAAGTCCGACATTTTTTCTCATAAATGTACCCGTCCGACGTTTGTACTGGTCCGGCGTTTGTACCAGTCCGACTTTTGTACTAGTCCAATGTTTGTACTGGTCTGACGTTTCTACAGGTCTGACGTTTGTGCGTCCGACGTTTGTACCATCCGACGTTTGTGGTGTCCGACGTTTGTGCGTCCGACGTTTGTACTGGTACCTGAGCATATTAATATCTTTTATACAGTATTTTCTGAATAATAAGCAAATATGCAACTAAAAAATAGTACCAATGTGTTCTCAACATAGTGTTCTTTATAGAACAATTAGGCAAGTACAAAGTATTTTTTACATCACAAGTTTAGTACAAAGTGTTTCCTACAGATTAATAGGTAAGTACTATAGTGCTCTACAAAACAATAGGTAAGAACATATGTGTTCTCATCAGAACATTAGGTAAGTACTTATGTGTTTGGTTTTGTTCTTTGATACGTCAAATAATGTTATTCAACGTAAATTTGGAGAAAAATGAGCATATATTTTGGATTGATCAAAATCAAATTTTGTTTTCTTGTAAACATATTGTCATAGTTACGTTAAATAACATTACTCAACCTAACTTTTGTGAAAGCTGCTTCCATATTTAGGGTTCATTAATGTATAATTTGGTTCATGCACAGAACCATACTTTGTGTTACGTTAATTATCGTTACTTAACGTAACTTCTGTGGAAACTGTGCCCATATTTGGGGTTTCTTTAGTGAAAGCTGCTTCCATGTTAAGGGTTCATTGACGTAAAAGTTAGGTTCATGTGCGCAACTATACGTGCATTGTTACGTTAAATAACGTTACTAAATGTAACTTCCGTGGAAACTGTGCCAATATTTGGGGTTTCTGAACGTAAAAGTTTGGTTCATGAACGTCAGATAACGTTAAACTTAACGTTGCATAACGTACCATTTTTTACGTTACATAACGTAAAAGTGGGTACCTTTTTACATTCCTGGAACGTTAAATAGTGACGTTAATTAACGTCAATGAGTCCTAAAAGGAACGTTATCTAACGTTCTGAGAACGTTATTTGTCTTGTTGGGTAAATTAGATAATTTTTTTGATTGCACATACTCACTGTTCATAATTTCTGGAGTAAAAAATTGTTCAAGAATTAGGTTTTTTTCCGGAATTTTGCTTTAGGTGTTCTTTAAATAATTACATAAATCAGAATTTTGTTTGTCATCATTTTCATAATCCACTATATTGCCCTGATCATCGCTTTTTTAAAGTTGGTTTAAGGAATCATTACCCTTGTGTGCTTTAGCTAGTGTACAAAAAGATTTAGTTGGTTTCTCAAAGTTCATAGAATGCCAGAGCTTAGTTCTAGCGCAGTTTCGAAGATTTAGATCGTCATCAAAATCTAAAAAATTTTTTTCTAGAGATATTTGCTCTTGGTAAAGGTTGGATTTAGTATTTAAATTCTGACAACTCTGACAACTCTGACATTCTATTTCTTATGTCTCTCAATAAAATATTTGTTATTTATTTATGTGCAGGCTGGTGTGACATTACCCTAGAAACCAGAAGACATCCCAAGGTCGTCATGGGGATGTCAATAATTACCAGTGCGACGTCCGGCGACGTCATATTTTAGGTGTTGAGGACGTTTTACGCAAGGATTCTTATGTCCTCACGACCAAACTTTCAAAGTCGAAATGACGTCCCTTTGGACATCCAAATGGCCAAACTTTTGACGTGCAAATGACCAAACTTTTGACGTCGAAATGACCAAACTTTTGACGTCCAAATTATCAAAGTTTTGACGTCCAATTGATTAAACAAGTCATTTTTTATTAATAAAAAAATTATAATATTTGAAAATTCTAGCCATCCAAGGCCAAAAAGTGGCTTTTATTTAAATTTCAGGTGGAGACATCTAGTGGCGAAACTCAGGAGGTGCTAATCCGACCTAATACGACCTTAATCAGACTTAAGGGCATTGGTTAATTTGTGACCAGTTATGACCAATTTGGTAATCCAACCATGCAAGATCTAATTTGACTTAAGGGTCAAGTTATGAACAGTTAGGACCAGTTAGGTAAAGTAACCAAGTTTGACCTAATCCAACCCAATCCAGTTAGGTCTCCTGACTTAACTCGACCTAACCCGACCTAACCTGACCAAACACGACCTAGGGGGACTGGTCATGTTCGGACCAGTTAGGTCTCCTGACATAACTCAACCAATTTCGACCAAATCTGACCTAAGTGGATTGGTCAGGTTAAGACCAGTATGAGACCATTTAGGTAACTCAACCTAACCCGACCTAACCTGACCAAACCCGACCTGGGGGACTGGTCATGTTTCGACCAGTTTGGTAATCTGACGTAACCCGACCTAACCTGACCTAATACGACCTAAGGGGACTGGTCATATTGCGACCAATTTGGTAATCTGACGTAACCCGACCTAGCCTAACCTATCACGACCTAATGGGACTGGTCGCTCGACGTCACTGGTTTCTAGGGTATACAGTTGTGAAGATTGTTCATAAGTTTTCAAGTAATTTGTCATATTCAATTAAGATTGGTCTATTTTGAACTATATCACCTATATCTAGAAATGGAGCAATTATTTCGTCAATTTCATGCCATTTTTTTTCAATTAAAGAAAATTAATCCCTAAAATAATCGGCAGGGATAAATTTTTTAATTGACAGCAGAGCCTGAAAATGTAATTGACATATTGGTGAACCTAACTCTTACTTCTATCCACCCTACAGTCTGCATTGTCGAATTAGAGCTTGCCCCATAATGCAAAGTTCAAATTTGACTGTTTTACTTGACTAAGGTCCCCCCCCCCAAATGTTCAAAGAAAAATTGTTCACTATTAGCAATCCCGGAGGGTATAAGTGCCTCTTTATCAATGAGCAATTTATTCCTTACAAAATTTGACTTACCCTCTGGGTCCACTGATATAGCACTAACGAAGAATGATGTTGCTGATCCAATTGTGAACACCCCATGTTGTGCTGGCGTTTCCTCCATTCTGACTTGAGGTTTAGGTCTGTATTAAGGATGAGCATCAGTGTTTTGAGTGGTCAGGGAACACTTAGAGTATTTTAAATCTTTGGCAGGAACAGGACATCTCAATGGATAATGCAGCCCTGCACATCTCTTGCACTTCACAATCTTACAATCCTTTATCATATGTCCTCCATTACAACGATAGCAGTAAATACCTACTGCGTTGACCATGCTCACTGATTTTGGAACTCTCTGCATAAGCTGGAGTTCTGTATCTTCAAAGGCAGGGAAGTCAAAAGGTCTTTTCACCACTGACGAAGAGGTCAGCAGGGCTAAGTTCTTATCTCTCATTCCTCTATTTTGTCCCAAGGCATCTCAGTTTAAACATTTCCAACAGTTTGATGGTGCTTTTTTAGTTATTTAGTTGTTTATCCTCCACTCTTGCCAACCTGAGGTTTGATTCCTCCTGGAAAACATTAGCCAGTTGTTTTCTGACGTCTTCAATATTTTCTAGGGCTGACACATTCCACCTACACATTCACTAATTTCGCATTGACCGTGTTCAGGTACTGATGGAACCAGGGGGGGCATTTGTCATTGTTACCCCTCCCTCCAACTCCACTTACTGGGTCCATTAAAAAATACATATTAATAACTAGTGAATATCAAAATATAAATTTTTCTGTGGATTCTGTCCCTACTACCCTAATTGTTTCCCAAACTTTGTCCATGTCGAAGACAATATAAAATAAATTTACTATTATTACCTTTACTGATAAATTAATGATTCAATGGGTAACCAGCAACTATCTTGTAAACGTAGGGTTTAAATAGCGTCTCTTCTTAATGCTGCAATTTGCTGCTCTGGTTGTGTTATAGTCGTCTACGCACAACGGTTAGGGTGAAACCAAAACGTGGAGAAAACTAAATCCCAGATTAAATTTAGAATTGTGAATTTGTGAATTGAAACATAATGGGCATACCAATATTTGAACATGTCATCATGTAAAAGTTAAATCAAAAACTATGTTTATCTAAATTGCATTTTACCCATCTTCTTCAAAAAACTAATAAATAGGAAAGGAAAGAAATGGATATCAAACGCTTAGAACTTATACACAGCTGCACATCTTGGTCATTACAATCAGCTCTACCTCCGCTCATGCAAGTTTGTACACAACTAACTCCTCCAGCCTCCTTCCACGACCATCTCGTGCAGATCCTCGAACCCTAGCTTCGGGAAACCCGGGACAGGGAATCCCAAGGAAGCTTGGGCCCCAAATTTGGCGGGATTCTATAAATATCCTTACACACTAGGAACAGAGAAATGGGGTATATATTTACCCTGCCTACTATTTACAACACAAAAATCACTATTTTGACACCAATATCAAGTAAGCTGCAAACATTCCAGTTTCCATTCCACTTTATACAATAAATTTCCAGATCATTCCATTTCCAAAATGGAAATTTTGTTCCGGAATAATGGAAACCCTACAGGGAGAACCATGGGAATGTTCTTAGTTTGACTTTGAGATTCTGAGATGAGTGAGTCCACTTTTATAGGGAAATATTAAAAATCGTAATTTACATTTAATCAAAAAAAAATTTAGTTTACATTTAAGAATTCTGAAAATATTGATTTGTCATCACACAAACTTTTCACTAATTGTAACTGGTTTTGGTTTAAATGTACAGCAATCCAAAATTTTCCTAGTAACATAAAAGACAAACAATATGCAAGAAAAAAAAATACTTTTAGACTGTGAGGTATACACTCCATCCCTGGGCACCTGGTCTAGTATTTCACCTCTTAATCAACCAAGGTAGGTCCACCCATGCTTTTTAATTTTAATTGCAATGATATATCCAATACAAATTCTAAATTCAAATTCATTTCAAAAAACTTAAAGGTAATTGCAGGGCTGGGGCTGTGCTATAAAAACACCTCCCACAGAAATACTCAAAAAAAGGGGTTTTCTCTATATTTTGAGGCCTTTCCTTAAATTTTTGAAGGGTGTCCGCTTTTTAGCTGACAAATATTTTTGAGGGATATCCCAATATTTTTGATGGATGTCCCAATATTATTGAGGCGTTTCCGAAAAATTTTTGAGGCATTTTTTTTTTTTTTAAACTCTTTTTAGTTGAGGTGTTTCCTTTTTTTGAGGCGTTTCCACAAATTTTTTGAGGCGTTTCCATATTTCTTAAAACTTAATTTGGTTGAGATTTCTGCAAAGATTTTTAGGTGTTCTGTATTTTTAAAAACTTCATTTAGTTCACTTTTTTTTTGAGGCATTTCCGAAAATCTTGAGGTAGGGGGCTTAGCACTCTGAATTGAGAANAACAGGAGAACAATATTTATTTTTAGCTACTGTGTCTTCATATGATTTTTATATAAATACAAAGCCTGAAAAATTTAATTTTTTTGCAATCAAACCCTTAAAAAAAGTACTCTTTTTAAAAAAAATTTCGCGGAACGGGGGGGATAGCCCCCCCGTTCCCCCCCCTAATAACATTCAGATTTCGCCCCCCCCCCTCAGAAAAGGCCTAGTTGCGCCAACCCAAACCCTGATCTAGGGTTTCCAGTCATAATAACGAGTAATTAAACCTTTTAAAGAATTGGAAATAAACAATACTCTTTTTTAAATAAATACTGAATTACAGTTTACAATTAAATAAAAACTATTTTTTCTGTTCATTTCTGTGAGTAAAGTCATAAAATCTCTGATGTACAGGGTGTCCCATGAAACAGGACAGTTGGTAAATAGTTTTGAATGTAATCTTCCATACACTGTATTTGTTACGCAACTATGGCAATTTTTCTAAAGTCCTAAAGATAAATGAGTTACTACTGTGCCGTGTTTCGTTTGGCCTGACCGTAACCTCCTCTACTCTTGCTCCTTCTCATAGTAATTCAAAGATAGGATAGTTTCAAGTTTTATTAAGGCTCGGTGCTTCAGTCTGCCAATAAATATTTTTTTTAAGACTGCAGAAAAGCTTTAAATAGTACATCCATATTCATTCAATCTATAAATCATCCTATCATACTGTTCAGGCATTAAAAACTGTAATCAAAGCTAAAAGAACGTGAATATATTATACAAAACACATAAAAAAGAGTTTAACAATCGAATAAACATATTTACCACAATAATCCTCTGATACTAGCATGATAAATCAGCATAAAAAATACATATCTAAATACTTTCTATTACATATGCCGGTAAACTGATCCAACACATGAGTTTTAGCGCATGCTCAAAACAATAAACAATTTGTCGGTAAAAACAGGTTCAGTTTCAGCTTCTTTCCCTCAGCAACAATCATCAGAATACAGGGATAAATACTGGTAGAACAGGGGCAATTCATAGACTTTGTACGCAGCGTGAGCTCGCGTAACACTCACCCACCAGCGAGAAACAAGAAAAAAATTCTATCTGCACCTGACCTCATTTGATACGTTGATCCCACCTGAAAAAGATTGTTCACACTGTTATCCACAAATTATCACTATTAAGTTTATAACACTTGCATCCCCTCAGAAGAATCTCTCCTCCCAATGGATTTCCAGCTCTATATCCAGAACATCCGGAAATGCAATCTGAGGCACTCCCTCAATCAGCTCATCATAGGTTGGAGGTCTCTCCACAACCTTCCTGGAGAATCTTTGAGCAGTACTCCTCCTCTTTGACTTGGGAACTTCCACATCCTTCTTCTCATCCTCCTTCTCTTCCTCCTCTATCTCCCCCACCAGGAACACCTCATCATCTTCCTGGAGCATCACCACCTCCTCACTGCCTTCCTCCTGCTGATGCCCGGAGACCTCACCTCCAAACTCGTCACTGACTCTGGATGAGCCTGGAGCAGGTTGAGACGGAGGATTACCTACTGGCTCCTCAGCAGTGGAACCAGCTCCACTGTCCTTCAGACTCCTCATCCTCATCCTCTTAATCTTGCCAGGTCTTAGACAACTTTTCCGCTTGAATCAAGACCTCTTCTCCAGAAACCAGTACAGTGCAGTTTTCTGATTACACTTCAAGACTCTGCAAAGCACATCTGGATCAATAAATCCATCTCTTGGGAGGAGTCCAGCTAGAATGTTATGAGTCACAGATCCTAACTGAATATCTCCTAGCGCATAACACTTCAGGGACTCAGAAACCTGCTGCCATCTAACACCCCAGCAATCATCTCCAGTGGATACATTCTTGTTCAATAAAGTTCCCTGGATTTGCACACCCATCGCTAACATGTTCTTTGACTGAAACTTATACCCAGCAAGGATGGCAAGAGTAAAGAGATCTCTAAATCCTCTCTCCAGTCTTACCTCCTCCCTGGAGATTAAAGATTAAAACTCCTCCACTCCCTGAATATCTTTCCAGATGGCAAATCCGTCAGATACAGGGAGATCACGAAGTAACTTGATGATCATAGGCTGCACAGACATCTTCTCCATTATATAATCCTTCTTCTTATCCATCTTGAGATCCAGAGAGATTAAACACGTCAAGGATACTCCATTCCCAGACATAATCTTTCCTGGAACTTGCTTCCAGACATCCTTGGAATAACCTGAGTTCAGATCAGGATCGTATGCTCATGTTTATCCAAATATCCCACTTGGTCTAGATCTTTGGTCTTGACCTGGAATTCTGGAGATAATCTTCCTTTATCATATACAACTCTGCCCTGGATTACAAGTCCTTTCATCTCAGTAGGTTTTAGATTCTTCTTCACTCCTTTTGATTCCCACCTGAACAAATACTGTTCTGCTTTCTTGGTTTCATTCTCTGGGTCCTATCTGTTCTCTCCCAGTAAAAAAATCCTGCAATTGTCATCCTGGATTAAGTGTTTGTTGTGCCAGTATTTGGTTCTCCATCTTTGCATATATCCTGCCAATCTCATCTCTCTCCTCCATCCATGGAATACAGCATGTGACCTTTCTCCTTTCATCCACTTTAAACCCCTGATCCAGTCTGATCCCTTGGACACATTTTGTATATTAAACTTTTTAAGGTTCAGATCTCCTAATCCTGATGATAATTCATCCTTCTCCGGGTTCCACTTATACCAGGATAACTCATCAAGCCAAGAGGTCTCGAACAAAAAAATCACATCATACCAGGATATCTCTTCAACCCCGGATATCTCATCAATCCAAGGCTTCTCACCAAACCAGGAGATCTTTTCAAACTCACTAAACCAGGAGAACTCATCAATCCAGGATAATTCATCAATTCCTGACATCTTCTTCAAAAACTCTTTCTGGTTAGGCTTAGTTCTCCAACCTTGGGATACAGGATCCACTAGTAGCTCTGCTACACCCCTGCCCGCATGAGCTGCAATAAGGGAAAATCTATTAGTTTCAATACTCTTCATCCAAACCAATGTGGGCTGAGTTTTACACACTGGATTTCTTACAGTCCTCTCCTCTCTGATGATCAGTCCCAGATCTGGATTCTGAACAGTCATCCTCTCATCCTTCATACCAGGTTCATCCAGTTCAAGCAGGGCATCAGGATCCTCACACTCCAGAGCCCCAGGCTTTGCAGTGAAATTGCTCAATTTCTCATCATAAAAAAATTTAGCTTCAAAACCTCTTTTTTTTTAACTATCAAGCCCAGGTCGCAGATTCTGTACAGTCGTCATCTCGTTCATCATATCAAGTTCACCAGATTCAATCAGAGCATTGGGATCCTCACACTCTGGATCACCAGGCTTTGCAGTGAAATCGCTCAATTTCTCATCATAAAAAAATCTAGTTTCAAAACCTCTTTTTTTGAACTGTCAAACACAGGTTCCCGATTCCGTACAGTTGTCTTCTCTACTCCAATATTCCTTCTGTCTAGGGCTATGTTGGCATCACAAACTGGAGAATGAAACTCCTCTGTGAAACCATCCACATACCCTGCCTCCTTATACTTCAGCTGATTAAGCCCCATGGACGCTATGCAGTTTGCAGAAATTCTCTTGATCCTCTAGTAGTTCTATCAGCTTCTCATGATCATCCAAAGAGTACTCAATATCATCCAGCATCTCTCCATTACAATCCAGAATATCTTCTCTATCTATCGGGTGAGAGTTCACTGACAATCGTAACTTCTCATTTGTTCTAATTGAATAACATCTCTCCTCAATCTCAGTATCTAGGTCCTCAAAGATCCTTATCATCTTAGCATCAGCCATCACCTCAGTATCAGCCATCAACTCAGCATCAGCCATTAACTTGATATCAGCCATCATCTCAACATCAGCAATCAGCTCAGTCTCAGACATCAATTTGGCATCAGCCGTTATCATATTATTTATTTGAACCATTTTGGTATCAGCCATCAACTCAGCATCAGTCATCAACTCAGAATCAGCCACCAATTCAGCATCCGCCATCAACTCAGCATCAGCCATCGACTTGATATCAGCCATCATCTCAGCATCAGCCATCAACTTGATATCAGCCATCATCTTAGTATCAGCCATCAACTAGACATCATCAACCATCATCTCAACATCAGTCATCAACTCAGCATCAGCCATCAACTCGGCATCAGCCATTATCATATTATCTATCTGAATATTTTTTGGTATCAACCATCAACTCAGCATCCACCATGGTCTCAGCATTAACCATTATTTCAGCATCAGCCATCAACTCAGCATCAGCCATCAACTTAGCATCAGCCATCAACTTGGCATCAGCCATTATCATATTATTTATCTGAACTATTTTGGTATCAGCCATCAACTCGGC
Source organism: Eurytemora carolleeae (assembly GCF_000591075.1). Classification (NCBI taxonomy): domain Eukaryota; kingdom Metazoa; phylum Arthropoda; class Copepoda; order Calanoida; family Temoridae; genus Eurytemora; species Eurytemora carolleeae. The sequence continues at coordinate 72,481 of NW_019397039.1, read as the reverse complement.
ATCCACCATGGTCTCAGCATTAACCATTAATTCAGCATCAGCCATCAACTCAGCATCAGCCATCAACTTAGCATTAGCCATCAACTTGGCATCAGCCACTATCATATTATTTATCTGAACTATTTTGGCATCAGCCATCAACTCGGCCTCCACTATGGTCTCAGCATTAACCATTATCTCAGCATCAGCCATCAATTCAGCATCAGCCATCAATTCGGCATCAGCCATTATCATATTATTAATCTGAACTATTTTGGTATCAGCCATCAACTTGGCATCCACCATAGTCTCAGCATTAACCATTATTTCTACTTTCTCATCCAGTTTAAAATCCAGTTTATCCACATTAGATTCCAGCTTGAATAATCTCTGCTCATCTGTTCTCAATCTCTCCCAACCTTCAGAACTATTAGATTTCAGTATCTCTATATCTTCTTGGAGAGTTTTATACATCAGTTCAACACCCTGCACAGTTGTAGTTAGGGTGGTCACTCCCTTAAATACCTTTTCCATCTTTTCCTCAACCAAGGTTTGTTGATATTTCATCATCCTTATCCACTGTTCAGGATGATTATCAACACTGGAAATCCCTTCAGCTCCTGGAGAATTAATCATTACTTCATCAATAAATCTATTGACATCCAAATCTATTGTTCTCCTGGTAGGAAGTCCATCAGGATGAGGGGCTAGGGGGTATTCAGTCTAGAAAGACCAGGTTCCGATGGTACAGATCCTGTTCCTCCCACTACTGTATCTCCACCCCTAGTGGATGTACTGGTTTCTCCTTCAGCATCTGTTCTTCTACGACCTGGGGTGTTACGAGATTGTAGGTCCTGTATAACATTTAGCCTAGTAGATCCAGGTCCTGATTGAACAGTTCCTGAACCTACCACTGCTAATATACCATCCCTGGCTCCACTTGGATCCTCTCTCCCCCTGTAAATGGGTGCAGATGCTGTGCTGTATGGAGACGATCTCTCTGTAGAAATTGTTCATACATAATCTAGATCAAAGCTTCTTACCATCAACTCTTGGTAAACATCACCGGTTTCACGTACCGGTACACATTCATCAGGGTTGTAGGACTGCTTTGGTTGCTCCTTGGATACTCGCTTGGCTCGTTTCTGGATCACATTTAACTTATCCTTCAAGTTTGCCAATTCCCCAACCAAAGAAAGTTCCCCCCTGGTTAATAAAACTTCCAATATTTTCTGCTCAATATTCCCAAAAAACGTATTATGTCTACTGTCAATAACATCTCCCGTTTGCAGAACAGAGCAAGCAATTTCTCCCAACTTAGATATCTCATTCTTAAGGCGGGTGAAATCCTCTCTTTGTTTTATCTCGATAGAATTTGAAAATCCCGTAGCATTAATTTGAGGAATTGACGCATATCTATCGGTGTTAAAATTATAGAACCTGTTAAATTGTACGGCTTCTGGCAAATTGTAACAAGAAGTAGACCTTCTTCTGGCTGCCCCCCCGCATGGCTCAGGATTAAATTTTGAGTACTAAAATTTCAGTTAATCTCTAAAACTAAAATCTCCCGTAAACTTCCAATTTGGCATTCACAGAAGATCAGGAATAAAATTGAAACTCAGTCTCAAACTTAAATAAATTATCCCCCTGTTGTAACCTCTCTGAATATTGATCAGGTAGGTAAAAAGGGATTAAAGGATTGAAATAGGATTAAATCTCAGGATTAAAGATTTATTTCACTCAATCATTCTGCGTATTTTTCCAATCTGGCAAATACAGCAAGAAGATGAGAAATAGCTCAATAAATTCAACTTAATCAGCACCCTGTTGTAGCCTCTTTGGATATTGATCAGTTAGGTACAAAGGGATTAAAGAATTGAAATAGGATTAAATCTCATGATTAAAGATTTATTTCACTCAATCATTCTGTGTATTTTTTTTAATCTGGCAAATACAGCAAGAAGATAAGAAAATAGCTCAATAAATTCAACTTAATCAGCGCCCTGTTGTAACCTTTCCAGATATAGATCAGGTGGGTACAAAGGGATTAAAGGATTGAATGATTAAATACCATTAAATCTCAATAAGTAAGATATATTTCACTCAATCATTCTAGGTATTTTTCCACATGGGCAAATATTCTAGAAGATGAGAAAATATCTCAATAAATAGATTCAAATTTAGTGCCCTTTTGTAACCCTTCCAGATATATATCCGGTTGATATAAAGGGATTAAGAATTAATAACACTAAATCTCAAGAACGTAGATTTATCTCACTCAGTCATTCTAAGTACTTTTCCATTTTGGCAAAAACATTAGAAGATGAGAAAATATTTTAATAACTAGGCTTCACTTACGACCCTTAACAACCTTATCAAATACAGATCTGAACGGTACAAAGGGTTTGAGTCAATTAATCCTCTCACATAAATATAATTCTCAAAGTAATAATTATTTCACTCTATCACCCGACATAAATTTCCATGTAGGCAAATACGAGGGGGGATGAGAAAATAAATCTATATAAACTGAATGGACTTGAAGTAAGTAATCTTCTCAGAATAAATATAGATCTCAGGATAAAGTTATTTCACTCACTCACCCGGCATAAAATTCCAGCTTGGCAAATACGACGGGGAGGAGAAAATAAGTTAGAAATTCAATTCAATTTAAGGGCTAAACAATCAGTTGGTGCCTTAAAAGGAATTGAGACTGAATGTTATGCAACTATGGCGATTTTCCTGAAGTCCTAAAGATAAATGGGTTACTACCGTGCCATATTTAGTTGGGCCTGACCCTAAGCTCCTCTACTCTTGCTCCTTCTCATAGTAAATCAAAGACAGGTTAGCTTCAAGTTTTATTAAGGCTCGATGCTTCAGTCTGCCAATAAATATATTTTTTAGACTACATAAAAGCTTTGAATAGTACAATACATCCATATTCATCCAATATATAAATCATCCTATCATACTATTCAGGCATTAAAAACTGTAATCGAAGCTAAAAGAACGTGAATTTATCATACAAAACACACAAAAAAGAGTTTATTAATCAAATAAACATATTTACCACAATAGTCCTCCGATACTAGCACCATAAAATAGCATAAAAGATATATATCTAACTACTTTCTATTACATATGCTGGTAAACTGATTCAACACATAAGTTTTAGCGCATGCTCAAAACAATAAACAATTTGTTGGTAAAAAACAGCTTCAGTTTCAGCTTCTTTCCCTCAGCAACAATCATCAGAATACAGGGATAAATAATGGTAGAACAGGGGCAATTCATAGAATTTGTACGCAGCGTGAGCTCGCGTAACAATATAAGATATTAAATACTGTTTGCAGTTCATTTTGTTTAAAAAATCTTTTGCTCAAATATATTTTACTTTGACACTAATTTTACTTTTATGACTTATATATAATATTTTTATTATTGTCTTTGGTATTAAACAACTTAACAAGTTATTGAAGAAGACATTCTAATCTATTTATCAACTGTCATGTTTCGTGGGACACCCTGTATTAGATTCTTGTACATCAAGTAAACTTCTCCCAAGGTCTCAAACCTTCTCCAGTACGCAAACTTTTAAATGGTAGAGTTCATCTCCAGAAAGGTTAAAATGTTCTCCTGTAGGCTGGTTTGTATGAAAGTTTCGCTAACTTGACGTAATTATTGCAAAATTTTGTGAAATTACTTATGTAAAAATTGCCTGAAACTACGGCATAATTTCGCCAATTACAAGTAACTATCACAAAGTTTTGCAAAATAACGCTCTAGAAATTGCACGAAATTACGTCGTAATTTCGCAAAATTAAAGTTTCGCCAATTAAGCGTAATCCTGCAAAATTACACAAAATGAAAATTGTTTCGAGTAACTGCATGTAATTTCGCGTAAGTGAATAATCTATTACACTGGAAACCCTACCCTGATCAGTTGATATATTATCTTAAATTTTCACAGATCATATGAACCTTTAAAACATAAAAAGTAATTTTATATCAGCTGTTTATAATTTGCATATGTGAAGAAGGGTAGAATTAAAATACAACTATTTTACAAAATTTTTAGGTCATTGTCATAAATTTTAATACATTGATGATGACATTCGATTTCAATTTTGATTTTTACCAACATGGAATCAGAGAGAAACTATTAAATAACTTGTTTGAAATCAAACTTAAATCGAAATGTGGTCTCCTGCAAAAAAGTGCTATAAAGATGCAGCAGTCTTCAAAAATAAAATGTACAGTGATAAGACATTTTTATGGCACTCCGATTAAACAAACATAATTTCTGTAAAAAATAATTTTGGTAATAATAAAAGAAAAGATAAATTGTACATCACAAGGCAATCCTTTTTAATTATTTTTAGTTTTTACACAAAAATTCAGCAATTTAAACCATAAAAATAGTTTTTCTGGGAGGAGATTAATTAGTTTTGAAAGGGAGAAATATTTTTCAAAAATTTCTAACTTAGGCTTTTTCATAGCTCATAGAAATCATAGTTTAAAATATTAAACTATACCATATAGGGATTATAATTTTGGAGTTTTTGACAAAATCTCATTTCCTTTGCTCCTCTGATACATGTATATATATATATATAACAAATATATGTGTTAAAGCAAGCAAAGCCTATGTATAAAAGATATACGGGTTCTTTAATACAGATAAAAAACTTATCAGTAATTTAGTAAAAATAGGGATTTTTAGGGGGCCTCGCACAAAATCTTTTCTGGGTGTGCACACAAAAAATGAAGGCATTCCCCCTACACTAAAGCTCTTGTACACCCCTGCTTGTACAAATAACAGAAGAAACGCCTCAACTAAATTAACTTTTAGAAGTTCTTTGGTAAACGGAAACGCTTAAAATAAAAAAGGAAACACCTCAAATAAATAAAGATTTTTAAAGATTTTTGAAAAACGGAAACACTTCAAAAAAAAAAGGAAACACCTCAACTAAATATAGTTTTAAAGCTTTTTGGAACACGGAAATGCCTCAAAATTATGCGGAAACGCCTCTAAAAGAAGAGGAAACAACTCAACTAAATAAAGTTTAAAAGGTTTTTTTTTGAAGTAAGATGAAATATTTCAACTGACACAAATTTTTCAGATTAAAACAAGCATGAGCAAAGTAAAAAAAAGTTTCAAATTGAATTTTGCATTGTATTTCTCAACAACTCCTTTTTGGAATATCCATCTTTAAGATATATAAAGGAAGGGACTTTTGTGTTATTGTGAACACATTAACATGGTTGAAAATTGTGTAGACTTAAAATATCACTTTGTGAATATTAATCATTAAAAGTTTACACCTTCAAGATATTTAATGTTAAAGATATAAACTAAAATGTTTAGTTTCTTAACATTTTGTAATCATTAATTAATGGGTTGTTATTTGTTTTTGAAAAGTTCAAAGTGAGGGGTCGTTTTTGAAAATCATCGTTTTTTCCGAAAAAGAAAAGATCATTTTTAAAAACTATTAAAAAACAAAACAAAAACCGATCAAAAACAAAACAAAAACGATAGTTTTTTGATTGTTTTCAAAGTGGATCAACAACCCTAGTTACTGTTTGGTTTGAAATGGATCACTTTTAACATTTTTAAGCCACTAAATGACAGTGTTAATTAACTTAAATGCACTTTTATTTAATCTTTAAATTTCGCTTAATGATAACAGAACTATACCTGCTAGCCATGTTTTTTTTCTTTAGAGTTGCTGGCCATATAGTCACAACAGCAAGTGGTGTTTTCATTGTTGGAGGCTGGGAATTGTCCACCATGGATAAACAAGTAATACACAATTTAGGGTTATATATTAGAATGATTTTCTGGCTTAAAGAAAGAGACCTGCTAGGTAACATATTTGAACCATGAGTGCAAAAGTACAAGCTAAGTAAGATCTTGATTTTGTTTATTATAAGCTTGAAAAAGAACTCAAAGTAAAAGGCCAAGATTGAGTGGAATAACAATATGTTTGCGCACAAAACTATTTACATGCTAATTATTCAAACTGATTCGATACTTTAAGATTACTGGCTTGATCTGGGGTACAACATGTCTACTTGTTACCGAGATCTTCAAGGTCTAACTTCTCAGATTTTAAAGGCCACTTAGGAAATACCTCTACCAGGATTAACTCCAAGGCACTAAATGACACACAGGCCAAATTCTCAACCAGGCTTAACTCCTGAGTTCTAAAGGACAGAAAGTCCAAATCTCATCCAGGCTTAACTCCTGAGTTCTAAAGGACACACAGTCCAAATCTCATCCAGGCTTAACTCCCGAGTTCTAAAGGACACACAGTCTAAATCTCAACCAGGCTTAACTCCCGAGTTCTAAAGGACACACAGTCCAAATCTAAACCAGGCTTAACTCCCTGATTCTAAAGGACACCCCAGTCCGATGAAATTGCTACACAGGCAATTTTGCAACTTGTATAATTCAAGGAGTACCAAATCTTTCTTTCAAGCTTACTTAAACTTCTGATAACTTAATCAAAAGCAGAGTCTCATTCAACTGATCTTTATTTTGTAGTTTCAATGAATGATATCATTTTGTCTAAGCTTAAAACATCTAATCATTTATGAGTTATGAAGTACTGCAAGTTTACTAAATATCGTGTTTACGCGCTTTTTGCTACATGATTCCTGTACTTGGAGATGCTTAATTGAGATCCTTCAGCCTGCTTTGCTGCAAGGAGGTATCCACTGTTGTCAGCGCCGCCTCTAGCCTAATCGGTTCTGCTTCGATGAATGGGATTGGGTTGTCCAGGGCTTGTTTACACATGGTAACTATATAAACGGTAGGTCAAATAATATATTGGATCTTAACAACACAACATTTGCCAGAGTGAATATATTTCTATCAGACTCTTCTGATTAGATACTTGATGATAACTGGCTTGATCTTGGGCACAAAATGGCCTATCAAACTCCTTTCTACCTCAGCTTAGAGTACTTTTAGAATCCCTTTCTACGGCATGGATTTGTGTCTAGCTCTGCCCTCTATAGCTGTACCAAGTGCAGCTAAACTTAATAAGGGTTCAATGTCCTTTGGGGCTTGGCTTGTTGGATTGTCAGGCTATAAAAATATCAAGGGTTTAACCCTTTGGTGCCTGGCTTGGGTTGGGTTGTGAGGCTACAAACATATCAAGGGTTTAACCCTTTGGCGCTTGGCTTAGGTTGGGTTGTCAGGCTACAAACATATCTCCCTTGGGAGCATTAAACTGTACTATACTATTTACAATTGTGAATCCTCATTGGTTTACATGTCAAAATTTTTACCAGATATGGTCCAAAAAAAGAAATGCTGATTCACAACTATTAAATAACTCCGATAAAGTACTAAAATTATTTTACAAACAATATTGCAAGTTGAAAAAAAAATTTACTCAATATCATGAACATATCTTATTATAATTAATTTTAAAATCTTGCAGGTTAATTTTAATTCTTTCCACTTTAAACGCTGTTGCACTTTTTCTTTGTTTTAATTACGAAGAAAACATTTGAAGAAATTTGCAAATGAATTTATATAAACAGCAAAGTTAAACATGATTATGAAAGATTGATTCTGCCAGGGCTTTTTTAGATAATTTCTAATGAGAAATATGTTCCTGACAGCATTAGTTCCTGGAATAAGTTTTTTATTATTAATTATAAATTTTGTCTGCAGGTTGTTAAATAATCGTAAAAAACAATCCTTTTGTAGACCATCTCTTCGGGTAAAGTTTTACAAAAGTTTACTCTCATAATGCAACATTATTCATCTTGAAAACATCTGATTGGTATATCAAGTAAATCTTAAAATGAGTCTCTATGAATACTGCACATTGGTTCAAATATGATACCTCTCAACTCTCAAATTAAGCAGACTCATGGGACTGTTATATTAAATTTTTATTTCAAAACATTAAATAGATGACGTTCCACTAATGCATTTTCAAGGTGGAAGAATTAGATACAACAACCCTGACTTGGAAATGGGTGATCCCTGCAGTAAAGGCTGGAAATGAGGGTGCTGTAGTCGCAGTTCCAGACGGAGTGGTGTGACAAGGATTGCTTTAATTTTAAATACCTTTTGACGACATCAGAGAGAACAATTTTGCTTTTAATTATATATATATATATGTATATATATATATATTGCTTTGTTTGTTTGTAAGTAATAGTATGTAAGTATCCAATAAAAATCACACTGCAAACCCGACCTGACTTAACATTTGTTTGGCAAATAAAGATCACATGACCTCAAAAAAGATTTATGGCTAGTTGAAATTGAAAATTTTTGCCTCATGATGTTAAAAGAAAAAATGTAGGCTTTATAATCGGTATAAATTATGTTTCCTGGGGAAAAAAAACACTATATAAAGCTAGAATTGTTACTAAAAAGAAAAGGGGACGCAACATGCCCCATACTGCGTTTACATGCTTGATTAAAAGTAACAAAACATGATTTTTCGTTAAGGTTTGATTGATGCAATTAGTATGTACATTAGTTAGTGCAATGATTTCTAAGGGAATTTAAAAAATGTCTAAACACACCCTGAAGAATTCAATCTAAAAATTTAATATTTGAACAAATATTTTTAATTTTCTAAACAATCTAATATGTGTGATAAGGATAGGGTGGAATTATTCCATTGGGCACATGACATATTAGTGTTTCGCAAAAATATAACTTTATTTGCGAAAAAAATTTTCCATAATAGTCATAAGACATGTTTTAGCAAAAAAATCAAAGCCTTAAGTGAACTGTATAATTGCCCAATTACTGCCTAAAAAAAGACTTTTTGAAGTAAAATCAATAAAAATGACATCAAAAAAAACTTTTTCGGGCCGTATATATTTTGACTTAGGGGTTTGATTTTTTTCTACAGTAAGTTTCATGACTGTTAAAGAAAAATAATAAAATTTGGAGACCATGTCATATACTGTTAAAAAAATATTGTCAAAAAATCCAGAAGAAGCAGATTAAAGTCTTGAAATGAAATTTTTGTTTAATTAAAGACCTGTGAATGCACTTGATTTCCACAATTTCTAAAAAAATAGATTTGCTCAAAATTCCCTAGGTGGCATTTTCTGAAATTTGAGAATATAACTCATTCTTCCTGCATATAAACATAATCCAAAGAAAAATTTGAGGCGTTTTTAATTGAAACCTGATGGTCCATATTCAGCAGTGTGCGCGCCCCGTACACCAACTACACTACTAGATTGAATTTATATCCTATTTATCCTCCTCTCCAGGGCGCGCAACTAAGGGGGGGGGGGCGCAAGGCCCCACCCCCTTAGCCTGGCTAAGGGGGGTCAATCCCCACCCTAAAGAAAGCTTGCCCCCCCCCCTGTAAGCAAACTCAAATTTAACAATAACATTTTTTGATATAAGCTCAGATTCTTTTTTTCCCTTTCTTTAAAAACTGACCTGAAATTTGGATTTCAAAAATTACACTCACACATTCTTNAACATATATCAGCAAACCATACACAAAATTGACCAAACTGAAAAAGACCTCCAAAATAAATTTTGCCTCAAACACAAATGATTCAAGATTTCCCCAAATTAAATAAGTTGCCCCAAAAATAAAATTTACCCCCGAAATATTAAGATTTTTCCCACAGAAATTTCCACCAAACTATCTTCCTTCTGTCCTCCATGTATCCATCATCTATCCTCCTTCAATCCTCCTTCTATCCTCCTTCTGTCCTCACTCTATCCTCCTTTTATCCTCCTTCTACCCTACTTCTATCCGTCTTATATCCTCCTTCTATCCTCCTTCTATCCTCCTTTTTTCCTCCTTCTATCCTCCTTCTATCCTCCTTCTATCCTTGGAGTCCAAGAACTGTAAATGTATTTTCCATATATGTAGAATGACATTCATAGTTATTTTTTAAATAAACCTCCTATTTTACACAGGCACATTTTGATGTATTGAGCATGCTCATTTCAGAGTGGATACTAAAAGCCCAAGAACAAAATGTCCAATAACAAAACACCCAAAACATAACACCTAAAAACAAAACACCCAAGATTTCAAAATGTCCAAAGTTACAAAATGTCCAAAGCAACAAAAAGCCCAAATAACAAAATTTCCAAACTTACAAAACGTCCAAACTTACAAAATTTCCAAAGTTACAATATATTCAAAGTTACAAAATATCCAAAGTTACAAAATGTCCAAAGATAAAAAATGTCCAAAGTTACAATATATCCAAAGTTACAAAATGTCCAAATTACAAAATGTCCCAAAATCCAAAATTACAAAAAGTTCAAAATATTAAAAATGTCAAAATAATAAAATGTTTAATTACAACTTGAAAACTAGTATTTTTATTTTTAAACATAAAAAATCAAAAATCCCTACTTACTAAGATACCAAGATACAAGATACTTAGTATGCAAGTTACTAAGATACAAAATGTTATTTACTACATTTATTAATCAATACAAGACATTTTTAAACAATGACAACATACAATACAAGACAACATTTTGTAACTTAGTAGTTAGTTTGTTAGTAAGGATTTTTAACCCCCATACAGATACAGGCAGCTATGAAAAGTTGCATCAATGTTCAAGACCTTGTCAATAATGTTGTAGACCAGGTCAAATGAACATGACAATAGTTCAAAAGAACCAAAAAGTTGTAACTTTGGATATTTATTAAACTTGGACATTTTGTAATTTTGGGCATTTTGTAATTTTGGACATTTTGTAACTTTTGACATTTTGTAAATTTGGGCTTTTTGTTATCTTGGGTGTTTTGTTATTTGGGTGTTTTGTTTTTGGACGATTTGTAACATTGGACGTTTTGTTTTTGGGTGATGTGTAATTTTGGGTGTTTTGTTATTGGACATTTTGTTTTTGGGCGTTTTGTATCCACTCCAAAGGAAGCAGTTTATGAAACTGAGCCCACGTTTAAGGAACAATTGTACTTGGTGGAGACTGATATCTCAAAATATGATGTTCACTGGATTCCTTATTTTCTGCTCTGCACCCCTGTCATATAAAGTTTACATTACATATATTGCCAAAACTGACTCTATTGATGAGGATAGCAAAGACATAATTAAGGAGCTGATACAGCATGGTATTATTAAAGAGGAGCCGCCTGTTCTTCATTCTCACGCATTTAGAAATGGAACTTCATCATCTTATTCTGAAAAATATTAGTCAGCCATCCCACTTCATATGGCTAAAGCCTTACATGAGAAATTTCACATAGATTTTATGTTTGGTTATACCATTAAGAACCTTATTGGACGTACTCTAAACACAATTTACACTGAAGTTAGTTTATTAAATTGAAACATGTATTCATACATTAAGTTCTTTTTTTTTGTCAATTTAGAAAATAAAGTGATATTTGTAATTAAATTCAAATAATTGTTACAAAAATACATTTTCCCTTTTTTATTTTTAACATCTTGCACTTAGTGAGTTGTTACTAGAACCTGAATCATTTCTACATTTTTTGAAGAAAAAAGAAAACACTTTTATCCTTTTTATCACATCTAGGGTTTCCAACGAAAAAAAAATATTTACCGAAAATTTCGGACTTTTTCGCATTTCGTTCGGTGGAAACCCTATAATAACATCCCTGGTTGCAAAATGTTTTTCCACAAAGCTAATCTTAACAAAAAGTCTGTGAATAGAGCCGAGAGGAGAAGAACCATAATCTTAGAACTATAAAAAGTATGAAATATAAACTCACGTATTCTCTGATATTATTATTATTATTAACAAAAAGTCTGTGGTCCCAAAACGCTTTCTGCCACAATATAGGTTTCCTAGCTCAAGTTGAAGATATCGTCAAGAAAAAAGCGCAATTTTTTGTGGAAGCATTGTTTCATGTTTTCAGGATAATCCTTACACATGCTGTGTATGCTGGGTAAGCGTTTTTAAGATGAATATCTTAAATCAAACAAATTGTTGGGTACTTGATACGAAAAGAAATTACCATTTTGATTTACTTGAGACAGAAATAGAAGAAAATGAAAAAAATAAAAAGCAAGGAACGAAAAATTAAAGAAAAAAGGAAGGAAAAAAAGGGAGAAAATTTGCATAGAATCTAATTTTTGTCATCATTTTTGTGTAGAGAATTATTTTTTCTTCAAATTAAAGAATAATTGAGTGTTTTTTGAGATGAATTACTTGTCAATTTGTATTTCTATCCTGTCTTGTGAAATGTATTATTTTGTTTTATTTTAAGAAGCTTATCCTTTCCCTTCTTTAATTAGATTAATGATTCTAATAAACAATTTAAATTTGGCTTGTCTGTTTTGGTGTTTGTCTGTTTGTTTGTTTGTTTGTATCCAATAAACGTCAAAACGGCTGAACCGATCGGGCCCAAACTTTTTGTGGGACATCTAGGGACCCCAGGGAAGGTTTATGAAAAATCAAAATTTCAAATATTTGTCCCTATCAAAAATCGATCGTCATTAAATTTTTAAAAATTTTGAAAATCCACGAAATTTTTTGTGAAAATCCGCGAAGTATTTTTGTTTTGTTTTACGATGTACACAAAGAGAACATGTTCACAACTAATTTAGACGATGGGCGCGAAGCGCCCTCTAAGGCGAAATTTTTTGTGAAAATTATTTTTGTTTTGTTTTACGATGTACACAAAGAGAACATGTTCACAATTAATTTAGGAGATGGGCGCGAAGCTCCCTCTAAGGCTAGAAAGAAGGGCGCGAAGCGCCTTGAATTTCTAGTTTATTTATAGTTTAACTCAAATCTCTACATCTTATACCTTCAGTTTTTTTATTTTGATGCAAAGACGAGGTTTGTACAAAAAGTTTTTTGATTTTTTAATTCCTTACACATAATATTGGTAACAAAAATTAGATTTTATGCCTATATTCTCCCCTTTTTTCTTCTTTCTTTGGTTTTTTTGTTTCCTTTTTCCTTCTTGTTCTTTTTTGTCTCAGATAGTGTGCCCCCCCTTGCTTTATTCTATTTAATATCAATATAAATTTTGTTGATGCTGACAAAGTAAAAACCAAGATTTTATTCCTGAAAAAGACGACATTTGAAATCAGCATTGCTGAACTGAGTCCGCTAAATCTTCTCCGACTGTGAATGCAGGGCGGAACTCCGCTAAACAAAACATCTGCGCGTCGTCGCGCAAGATTGAAAAATCTAAACCATCTTCAGTCAACTTCCGTCTACCCAACGCCTACCATGGTTACAACTTTGAGAATGAAATTCTGGAAAAAATGAGTGATTTAAAAAAAAGTGAAACAGTATCTCTCAACAATCTCTGTATCTGACTTACTAGTTCCCAGCATTTGTCAATTTGTCCTCATTTGTCCTCATTTGTCCTGATCCGTTAAGTTAGATTATAATAATCAATATTCGAACTTTTAATCGGGTTTTTTACAGGGAGAGCAAACGTGCCGTTTTATTTCATAAACTGGGCAACTTTTTGGGCGAATATGTTTAAAGTGACGCTAGGATTAGGAAAGAGAATGCTCGTATTCAATCATAAAGAGTAAAATCAAATTTTGACGGTGGGGTGCGAAGCGCTATCAAAGCAATTTTAGAACAACTTTTCTCCTGTACAAAAATGTAAAATAAAAAGNAAATTTTAATGAACGTCTTAATTTTAACAAAATACGGTTTTATGAAAAGTTGTTTTATCAACGAACCAAATCTATTTCTATCTACTTCTAGAGGACTGTAAGAGGAATGCTTCAAATAATGGATTTCTCAACCGATAAAGGTAAAATCATATTGTTAACTTTGCTTAGGATCCGGAGTTGACATTGGTTTTAAAAGATCCGTACAATTAAAACACTGAATTCAAAAATGTTAAAATCGTAAAAATTCGTTAATATTTCAACAAATAATATACATTTTACTGATTTTTGAGTCCCAAAAAAATTAGTCTTTTGGCCATGGATAACATAAATTTTAAAAATATTGAAATAAAACATAAAATGTCGGCAATGTTGCTTGTACATGTATACTTACTACAAACTGTTTTAAAATTACATAAAAAAAGATCTTTCAAGAAAACCATTTTTTTCCTCATAGGAGAACCAGAGGAATCGGAGATATCGTCTTTATCTAAATCTGAGGAAGATGTTTATTCATTAAGGGAAATAATTAGACATTAAAATTTATTTTGTTTCTGTCGTAATAAGTAAAATTGGAAAAGTTGCCAGAGATTAAAATATTTTAGGAAATATATTTTACTAGCTTGAGAAACTTTTTCCAAATAAAAATCAACCCACTCAACTTTAAACTTTTAAGCCATATGTTGAGAACATTTTTCGATCAAAATTGGAGGCAAATCGGTCAATGGGTTCATGAGTTATAATATGACATACAATCAATCTTTAACTACTTAATATGAAAAACACCATTAAAAATCTTTATTTGTTATGGCTCTATTTTGTTGATTAAAGGAGTTGGATGAAGAAAAGAGAAAATCTGTTCAGGTGATTACATTTTTTTGATTTTATGACACAAATGGCCATATGTCAATATTATGTTTGGTGCAGATTATAATACTTCTTTAATCTTAATTTTGTATATCTATATATCCTGGTGTTTTTTAAACTTAAATAAAGGCTGGCTACAGACAAGAAGCCATTTTGCAATTGTATAATAATTTTTCAGCCATCTGCAATGTTTTTAATTTTTACGTCTGTGATATATACAAATGTTCTTTTTATATTCAATCAGTTTTTTAGTGTAAAAATATTTTTTATGATTTCAGAAAATGATTTTTTACATTCACATTCTTATCAATGCATATTCTAATCTTTTTTAATTCTGAAAATTAGAAATTAAAATTGATTCTTTTTTGACATTTTGTTCCTAGGTTGCGAGGAGAAAGGGTTGAGCGTGTTTGTGAAAAGTTTAATGTATCATTAATCACATCTTCCAGTTCTATTACAGACTATATTAACAAACAAACTAAAATGGATAAAGGTGAAATAAACTTTTCTTTTGAACTTTTTCTTTTATTTTTAAAATGCTTCAGAAAATATATGATTTATCAATATAAAATATAAAATATATTATTTATCACATACAAAATATAAAATATAAAGTATAAAATATAAAATATAAAATATAATTATAAAATATAAAATATAAAATATAAAATATATTCTGACAATATAATCATGTAATTTAAGCTTTGCAATCTTTATCCTTAATATTTTCAACTTTAAATTTGTCAAGATCAAATACTCAAAGATTTAAACCTTAGAAGAGATAAGAAAAATCTTAATATATATATATATATGTATAAATGTAACTAGCTAAAGGGCCCGGCGTTGCCCGAGAAAAAAAAGTTGAAAAAAAAACATTTAAATTTTTCTTTTGCCTATGTTACCCTGCAGGCTACCCATGAGTGTCAAAAAAATGTCAGCCAATTTTGTCCAGCTGTTTGACCGACTAGAGGGAACATATATACGAATTTCTTGTTTTATTATATAGATAACGTTAGATTCGAAATAAAGAGGGAAAATTTAAATGATAACTCAAAAATAATGCTTTTTTAATTGCAAAAATTTTGCAAATGCAGTGTCCGAATCTAATGAATTTGAGCCGCGTCTTAAATCCACCAAAACCTGGTTTCAACTGAGCGCCGGCGTAAATCTTGAAACATTGAATATAATTTTAAATGGAACCAACCATGTTTGAGCCGCGTCTCAAATTTAAGCCGCGGCTTAACCTCTTTAAATTCGGCCTCAGAATGATTAATATTTTTTTCAGTTCATTTTGTTGAAAGAATATCCCTAGATCAGTTCTCATTATCCCGCCCACACAGAACAATGGGCTGCCTCATCAATAAGGAATTTTTTTTAATAATTTTTTTTAAAACTTTGATATAGTTCTCGTTGAAGAGAATGTAGGTATGAACCTTCCTTTATAGATTGGCATGTCCTCTACGCAACCTCATCAATGATGAATGTAATTTAATATTTTTTTTTTTTTGCTAAACATTGATTTTTTTAACGGTTTCTTTATCAATGTTATTTTGTTATACAGTTCATTTACTGTAGATTTTGACCTTTAAATATCGCTCATTTCTACTTTCAAATACATACTTCTATGTTATTAGTTGTCTAGAGCGCTTCGTTCCTCCTTTTTAACCAACAAATTCGGTATTTAAATGTTTCTTTTCAAGGCCGGTGCCATTAATCTTCGTTATTGTAAATTTAATTTTTCGTGGATTTTCAATTTAAATTGGCGCTAAAAATAATAGATGTCGACATTTTTTCTGAATATTTTTTTCCCTTAGTTGCCACGAAAAATTTGGGCTCGATCGGTTCAGCTGGTTTGACGTTTATTGGACACAAACATATGGATAAGCAAGCTTAAAAATCAGATTAAAAAATAAATAATTTGCTTAAGGTTGCATCAACCTCTTTCAACAAGGCACTACTTTTTCTGGGTAAGTGTTTAATCTTAACATTAAGTCATTCAAATTGCTAAACATCTAATATATTAGAAATTTGATTTATCATTTAATTGTTTTTTAATTTTAAAACAAGCTGTGGTATTACTTGAATTTGTGAAAAAAGGTTTTACAATCATTAACTATAAGATTTTAGAGGTTTAAACAATTGAAGAGAATAAAAAAGCTAAAGCTTTTCTTTTTATGAAATCAAACAACCTGAACGCTTTTTAGACTTTACCAAAACTATTTGTAACTGTCATTTTGTTTCACTGGTTTGGTTTGGTTTTAGTTTATTGCTTTCCATAAATCATACTCTTGTTTAGTATTAGTTTGAGGAAGAGAACCTTAAATCAATTTTGGATTGAGAGAGGGAGGGGCTTAGCATTTTCACCACCCCCCCCCCTTCTCCATTTCCTCGGAAAATGCCCCGATTGCTTCTCTGTCCTGGTGGTGACTCTTCCTTGCGTGAACTCTTCCTTGTTAAAAGCAATCACGACGCAGCCATATATTTGAAATATACAATATAAGGTTTTGCTTGTAAACCATTCAAATAATTGGAGTATAGTTAAATACATTCGAACGTTGAAGAAAAGTGTATACACTATACACTGTACACGAACATATTTTAGATTTATTGCTCATCCCTATTTGGTATTTAAACCAAGACGTGATGCTTGCGTTAAACTAACATTTTAGGATTTCTACTTCCTCTAAGTATAGAAAAATTGACTTGGATTCGCATATTACCTATGTATCCATCCAAAAACTAAAAAATAAAATTCCTATTTTTTAACCTAAATCTTAATATTTTCTTTTGTTTCGAATTTTCAATTTTATTCAAAACGAGAATTTCTAGTGTAAAACCCTATGTGGTATTTGATATATGCTTCCCCCCCCCCCCCCCCTCCCCCAGTGTTTACAAGGAAAGCTTTTCTTTCACCACAATACAACTTCCAAATTGCATATTCATGCTTTTAAACCATTTCTCAGGGGAGGGGGTGGGGGTTTATTTCATGCCCCCCCTTCAGCATTTTAGGGTTAAGTTGGTAAAAAAATGCGATGTTTTTTTCCAGATGGATTTCCTGTCCGGAACATCACCAGTCCTCATGCATTCAAGAGCAAACTCAATCCAAAGGTAGAAAAACATGTCTCCTATCGGTATGTTCAACTTATCGAAAAAAATTGATTAGAGTTTCGAAAACTATGATAGAATTTAATTTACAAAAATGGCGGTTGTTTACAGTCGTTAACAGTCACTAACTATTGTTAAAATCTAAAAACTATTTTTTTTTTCAACAATCTTTTTCATTTTTCTACGTCTTTAACAACTCGAAAACGAACCATCTCTACCTCTATGTAGAGATTGCAATGCCCGAGAAACCACAATTGAAAATAAACAATTTTAAAAATTAAAAACATGAATATAGGGCATCATGTAAGGCCACTTAAAATAACGCTTACAGTCCCTTTAAGGCTGTAAAGTTTCGCCCTCCTATCTCTTAAAATAATATAAAATATTTTCAACATATTCTTTTTCAGAATGAAGAAGAATTGAAATTTGCTGAGAAACATTTCACAAAGTTTATGATTGTCAGGTTCATAATTTATTGAAACATTTTGGTAGAAATATTTTTAAACTGCCATTTTTATATTATCGTCATATTTATTTTGATTTTTTGTTGCAGAGAGCCCATGGAAAGATTGGCATCCTGCTATCTCGATAAGGTAAAAAATTATAATAAAAACCGAATTTTAGATTTTTTAAACTTTTTATTATAATTGTAAACTTGCAGGCTGTTACTAATACACATTGGAGTTTAGGAGCTTTCAGAAAAGGGGTAAAAAACTTATTTATTTATTTATTGATTTTCTTTTATTAAATCCATAATCGATTATTCTTTAATAAAAAACTATACGTTTCGTCAGACCGATTTTATCATGTAATATTCAAGATCTTATAATGAAATATCCTAGATCTTATAATGAAATATCNTTTTGTCTAATTTAAAGGGAGTGTTAATGAAATAACAAATGTTTTGTTTTGTCTAATTTAAAGGGAGTGTTAATGAAATAACAAATGTTTTGTTTTGTCTAATTTAAAGGGAGTGTTAATGAAATAACAAATGTTTTGTTTTGTCTAATTTAAAGGGAGTGTTAATGAAATAACAAATGTTTTGTTTTGTCTAATTTAAAGGGAGTGTTAATGAAATAACAAATGTTTTGTTTTGTCTAATTTAAAGGGAGTGTTAATGAAATAACAAATGTTTTGTTTTGTCTAATTTAAAGGGAGTGTTAATGAAATAACAAATGTTTTGTTTTGTCTAATTTAAAGGGAGTGTTAATGAAATAACAAATGTTTTGTTTTGTCTAATTTAAAGGGAGTGTTAATGAAATAACAAATGTTTTGTTTTGTCTAATTTAAAGGGAGTGTTAATGAAATAACAAATGTTTTGTTTTGTCTAATTTAAAGGGAGTGTTAATGAAATAACAAATGTTTTGTTTTGTCTAATTTAAAGGGAGTGTTAATGAAATAACAAATGTTTTGTTTTGTCTAATTTAAAGGGAGTGTTAATGAAATAACAAATGTTTTGTTTTGTCTAATTTAAAGGGAGTGTTAATGAAATAACAAATGTTTTGTTTTGTCTAATTTAAAGGGAGTGTTAATGAAATAACAAATGTTTTGTTTTGTCTAATTTAAAGGGAGTGTTAATGAAATAACAAATGTTTTGTTTTGTCTAATTTAAAGGGAGTGTTAATGAAATAACAAATGTTTTGTTTTGTCTAATTTAAAGGGAGTGTTAATGAAATAATTAATGTTTTGTTTTGTCTAATTTAAAGGGAGTGTTAATGAAATAACAAATGTTTTGTTTTTTTTAATTTAAAGGGAGAGTTAAAGAAATGAAAAATGTTTTGTTTTGTGTAATTTAAAGGGAGTGGTAATGAAATAACAAATGTTTTGTTTTGTTTAATTTAAAGGAATTTTAAATGAAATTTAAGATGTTTTCCTTAGTAAAAATAATTTAAAGTCAATAAAATTATGAATGACTTATATCACTGTTATTTTAGCTGGAAAAGTCAGCGTACCAAAAAGACTGAAGATTCAACCTAAACCTGAAGATATCCCAACTTTTACTCAGTTCCTTCAATACATCCTTTCTACTGATCTTCTAGGTAAATAATATCATCTTTGCGTGTTTTCCTTGCTTAACCTTATTTATCTCTTTTTCCTTTCTTTTCTATTCTTATCTTATTTTTTCCCTTCTTTTCTATTCTTATTTTATCTTTTCCTTTCTTTGCTATTCTGATCTAATCTTTTCCTTTCTTATCTGTCGTTATCTCATCTTTTCCTTTCTTTTCTATCTTTATCTAATCTTTTCCTTTATTTTCTATTCTTATCTAATCTTTTCCTTTCTTTTCTATTCTTTCTTTTTCTTTTTAAAGGGAAAGACATTCAAGGGAAGACAGAACATGGATGGAATAAAGAAATAAAATGTTTAAAAATGAAAGGGGAGGGAAGAAAGAGGGCAAAGAAAAAGGAAACTAAAAAAAGAAAAGAAGAATGAATTATGGTAAAAATAAGAAGGGAATAAAAGGAGAAGAAGATTAGGAAAAAAAACTTGGAAAAGAGAAGAAAAAAATCAAGAAAAGAAAAGATAAATAAAGACAAAAACCGTGGAGTATCAAGTGGGTACACATGGGGGGGGGGCAAGGGGGGCAGTGCCCACACCTTCCCTATAGACTTGCCACACTTTTAAAACTGAAAAGTGAAGAACATAAAAAAATAAGTTTGCTGTTTTTTTCTGCTAGTTTTGTTTGAAGGAGAGATAAAAGTAGTACTTGTAAGGTAAATGGACCTTTACAGTATGCAAGAAGCCAAATGTTTTGAATTTACAGTTAAAATTTTGCCCCCCCCCCCCCGGAGCTCCTNAAGGAAGGTTCTAAAACAGCTCCATAGCTCCATGTGGTGCGCCCCTGGAAGTGCTGTGATCTATAATCTGTATTCTGCAATCCATCCTATCTCACACTTTAATCTAATTCTCATCAATATCTTCATCCAATCTATTCACTATATCAACCTATTCATCAGTCTATTCACTATATCAATATATTCATCAATCTATTCACTATATCAACCTATTCATCAGTCTATTCACTATATCAACCTATTCATCAGTCTATTCACTATATCAATATATTCATCAATCTATTCACTATATCAATCTATTCATCAATTAGTTCTTCCATTCTTCTTCCTTTTCCCAATCCTAACATTTTCTTCCTTTTCCCCATCCTAACATTTTCTTCCTTTTCCCAATCCAAACATCTTCTTCCTTTTCCCAATCCTAACATTTTCTTTCTTTTCCCAATCCTAACATTTTCTTCCTTTTCCCAATCCTAACATTTTCTTCCTTTTCCCAATCCTAACATTTTCTTTCTTTTCCCAATCCTAACATTTTCTTCCTTTTCCCAATCCTAACATTTTCTTCCTTTTCCCAATCCAAACATTTTCTTCCTTTTTCCTATCCTCACATCTTCTACCTTTTCCTCATCCTCATATCTTTATTCTTTTCCCCATCCTAACATCTTCCTTCATTTTCCCCATCCTCACATCTTCCTTCATTTTCTCCCAAACTCACAATTTTCCTGCTGCCCCATTTGCCCTTAATCATTTGAAGTTATTGTCAATTTTGTTTCCATTTTATTTTCAGAAATTCCCCCTCCCCCCCCCTCCCTTGGCATCACCACCACCACCACCTCGGGGGGTCAGAGCATTAATTTTGGTTTTGGTTGAGTAG
>NW_019397039.1:0-50582 GCF_000591075.1 Eurytemora carolleeae | reverse complement strand
TCCTCTTTAACCCCCCCCTCCTCCACGCCCATTCATTAAAAGTAATAATATTTAATATAAGAAAATTATATTTCTAATTCTGTTAGGATTTCTACTTTTCTATTTGATACCGTTAACAGTTTACGGAATCTGTAGATAAATGATCAGTATTTGAGAAAATATAACTTGAAAAAGTTAATTTCGTAATTAGTATTATTTGTTTCCAAACTGAAGTCAGAAAACGACACATTTGATAAGTCTATTGGTAAGAGCTGGAACTGTTTGTGATGGATACCCATTATCCCGGATACTTGATCTTGATATCCCGGATACTTGATCTTGATATCCAGGATACTTGATCTTGATATCCCATTTGGGTATTTTTGATTTCAGGATTAATCTCTTCATTTCGATTTCCCCCTAAGAGTACAATTTGTATCCGGGATATCAAGATCAAGTATCCTGGATACCGGAAGGAATAAATCAACCTGCAAAATATTGAGATCAGGCATTGATCTCAAATCCACAATACTAGAAACCAAGCTCAGGGCCTGATTTAAAAAGCTGTATTTAAGTTTCTGTCTACCTGGAATAAAATTGATTGACCCCCTCTCTCTCCCTCTTCCCCCCTCCTCCCTCCCTCCTACCCTCCCCTAACCCGGCCCCTCCCTCCTCCCTCCCTCCCTGTCAGAAACAGGAAATAATAAAACAAGGGGTATCTCCAAATATTAACTCGTGCATAGATGCGTAATTTCAAGTGATCTTACGTGCAATGATGACAATGCTCAATTCACAACGGTACCCTTGAAACCTTAATCTGATAAAAAATGAGATAGATAACGTTAATTTTCTGACACGAAAAGTATATAATTCTGATATTTTCTCCATTGTTTCCCATAAAATGCACAAGTCCCTTTTTCAATAAAATCACAAAGGAAAAACTCAGTTCAAAAACAAACTAACATGGCTATCTGTATAATTCATTATTGATCAGACAAAACTTTTAAGGGTACCGTTGTGAATCAGTCATTGCCATCTTTGCATGGAGGGTTCTTCAAAGTTAAGCCTACAGTCTCGTTCTAGAGTGAAAATAAAAACATTTCTGGATGTGAACTTGTTGAAATCACGCAGTAAAGAATAAAGGGGAGGTCCCCTCTTGTTCACGAAAAAGTAATAATTTTGCCAATATTTTTTTAATGGTATTCAATATTTTTATTCCTGTTTTGTCTTGTGGTCAGTGAAGTTCCTATTCCCTGGGAACATAAACGTGGATCCCGTAATAAAACATATCTTAAGGTAAAAAGAACATTTCTTCTAAACAAAAATAAAAAAAAAATAAAAAGTTTTTTTTTGTTAACTCCACATTTCTATCGATATGTTAACCATTATTCATTAAGATAATAAGTTGTTATTAACATAGTAAAATGAGATGATAGTAAAAGGGAAATGTTGTAGAATGCATTTTGTTTTTAGGCTTAAAAACTTAAAAACGTATTAGAACCAATGACAGGGAATGTTCTTAGTCTGTTTTAAAGATTCTAATTTGAGTTTAGCAACTTTTAGCGGGAAAACTTCAGGCAAAGCTAGGTTCCCAAGCTATAGTACTGAAATAAACCTTTAGATTAGATTTCAGACAAGCGTTCTGAAAAAATCATTTATTTTTAAAGTTTCTTTTAGGAACTATACTCTGGGGTGCCAAGGGACTTACTAGTAAAGGTTTATAGGTGAGCTATATCTATCTATCTATCTATATATATATCTATCTATCTATCTATCAATCTATCTATCTATCTATCTATCTATCTATCTATCTATCTATCTATCTATCTATCTATCTATCTATCTATCTATGGGTTTAAATATACGTTGAACGACTTGGCGCACATCGTCTCGTAACTAATTGTTAAGATCACCATACAATGTGCGCACACTGCATCATACCATACATGCGCGCACTGTGCTACAAATATAACATGTTTTTGTTCCGATAATCAAGCCGCCGTTTTAATTACACTTAGATGAAAGGATGCTAAAATATATTCTCTAAACTTGAGAGGCATATTGTTGAGAGGCAGTCCAACAAATATGAAATGAACACTATCGTAATAAACGAAACTCAATATTACAAATGTCGACGTAAACTGACATTCCATTTAAAAGGGACAGGACGTCTTCATTTTTATTTCTCAAGTTTGATCATTTCTAATTGCGGATTTCCTGCAACAGAGACAAAGAAGTTCTTTTATCGAAATCAACACTTATTGTTGCTGAGATTAAGAATATAAGGATACTGTTGTGAATCGGGTCATTCTTCAAACCAAACGTAAACTTCCCAAGTCTTTCCTCAATGCAGCAGGCCTAACCTAACCTTTGGGAAGTTGCCGCTTGGGAAATTGTCACTTGGGAGGTCGCCATTGAGAAAAGGTCTTTGGGAAAATACCTAACTCTCTTGAAATTACGTTCACAGTTCTTTTAACAACTTAATCTTTATTTTCAGAGCCTACAGACTAGACTATCTTATGTTTGGATATGATTTCAACAAGGTTCTTCTAACGGCTGGATATCCAACCCTCTCTCAACAATCATTATCGGAGGGATCCTAATCAAGTTGGAGGGATTTATAAAAATCCTCGTTTCGGAGGAAACAATCATGTTATTTGTTGGAGGGATTCAGTCATTGTTTGTGGAGAAATATTGAAAAATATTTTTTTAAATCATAGTTTGTTAGAGGGATTTGATGTGTCTAAAATATATTTTTTCAAATCATTGGTTTTGGAAGAAAACTCATCATTTGTTCCAGGGATTCATTTTGCTGCTGAAGAGACTCGAAAAATCTTATAAATATTTTTTTTTTGTAGCGATTTAGATTTCAAAATATTTTTTTTAGGAGTGCTTGCTGGAGGGATTTTAAATTTTTATCGGAGGAATTTTCCTTTTTTTATAGTTTGTAAAGAATTAAAAATGTTAGAATAGAAAAAGACTTTTTTTATAAATTAGACTTTCCAGCTAAACCCTGTGCCATGAATAGTTACCAATGAATTGTGATATATTTATTATTATAAATAAAATTTTTGTTAATTTGTTGTTCGCGATTTTATGGAAAGATTATTGAACCATGAAGTTGGTCATAAATAAAGTTAAACTGAAGGGAGTCAGAAAAACCTTTTATTTTTAATACCCAAGGGAAAAAAGTCGTTGCACGCATATTGTTTAAAATAAAAAGTTAGAAATATAAATTTTATATGTCTAATTAGATAATAAAAAGAAAAATTTTTTAAAAAGCAAACTGTTATTAAAGAATGGAAATATTGAAGCCTAAAAAGAAAAAAATTCATTTTATTTGAACTTTCATCACATCCTAGTTTTTTTATTACTCCTTTTATTTGACGACTTCACAAAGAGAAACAATGAAAGCAAGAGAATCATTAAAAGATCAGAGAAGTGTATATATATATATATATAATTGACTTATATCTAGCTGTAAAACGATTAACTAGGGTTGAATGGTTCTCTGCTCTGCTATTACTGAAAAAAAAAAATTGTGATTTAACAAATATTAACGACATTTTCTATCATTTATGATCCAGGGTTTCATTCTTTTGATGTATTTGTTTGCAATTTTCGCAGGGTTTAATTTTTTAATGTGAAATGTGAAATTTGCAGCTTACAATTAACTCAATATAAATCATTAAGATTTTATAGGAGAAATAAAATCATTACAATCTGTAATTTTGCGCCTATTCTTTTTACAAAATTACAAAATTTGCATAATTTCTATAATATCGCATAAAATGACATTTTGTAATCTGTCAAAAATGTCAGCAGACAAAATACGAGGTTTATTAGGGTTCCAAGGTTTATTAGGGTTCCAAGGTTTATTAGGGTTCCAAGGTCTCAGTTGATATCTCAGTTCAAGAGACGTGATCACGCCATTCCTATAGGATCATTATATACAGTGTAAAACACCCCTCTACACCATACAGTGATACACATATATATATAAACAGATACAGGGTGCCTCATCAATAATGAGACTTTAGAAAAAGCTGAACCAATTATAATTAGCTTCAAAAAGTTGTTCACATAAAACTTATCTACAAACTATGTGATGCGTGAAATAAAATTTAACTTTTATATGAGAATTTTTATCAAAGTGTCATCTTTTCTTGTTCACCTTGGAGCAGGGAGAAAGGATGGAAGGAAGAAAGGAAGGAAGGAAGGAAGAAAGAAAGAAAGAAAGAAAGAAAAAAAGTAAGAAAGGAAGGAAGGAAGGAAGGAAGGAATGAAGGAAGAAAGGAAGAAAGGAAGAAGAGGGAGTTAGATATGGCATAAATTCAGACCACCCACCCTGCTGCCTGAATGGCCTGGAATGTGCCTGGTTCTATACTGCCTGATTGATGATTAAAAGATGCTTCAGTTCTCTAGTTCTCTAAGGTGGAAATGAGTTTGTGTCAAACCAACATAGACCACAATAGATCTTTGTACAGTGGGGCACATAAAACTGTGGAATAGAAAGACAATATTTGAGCAATATATGTGTATTAAATGTTTTTAAACGCAAATAGTTTTACAAGAAATTTGAAAAATAAATCAGTGCCTGTGTCCGTGTGGATATTTTACAAATGCTGTGTTTTTATGTAACATATAGGGATTAGAATATTTGAGTTTGTGGAAAAACTGAGTTCCTTTAGTCTTTAATCACAAAACAACAATATCATTTACAGAGCTAAAGAAAGGTGTACATACAGTAACGCATGTTGTACAGTGTAAACTCTATACACAAAAAACCGCTATGAAGGTCTTGTTAAAAATGAGAAATGTCTGTTTCACATTTTGACTGTAAAATCTAATCGATGGCAGGAACTAAGGAAGCAGGAAATGTGTAAAATTCCAAGGATGCTCGGAATTTGATATTATTCATTATTAAAGGGAGTGACCGGCAATGGTAATTGAACAGAGAATATATATTATAAAATTTATTTTCAAACACAAAATACAAAATAATAATGTATGATGGTTCAGCTAAAAACAAATCAAAGAAGAAAATTTAATATGAGCCAATCGAAATTATAATGTTTAATAATTTTGTTCTGATCAGTATTTGTTGAAACAAACTATTCATATAATAATCTCAACTGAATATACATTTATTGTGCATTTACAAGTAGATACTTAGTCAGCACTCAAATAATTTAAACATTTTCATGAATGCATTCATTAAACTTAAAAATACATATTGATTCAGCAAAAGTAGCAATGTATTCTCGACGTCTCGTTGACTGTAATAGACTTTGAAATCCACCATTAGCAAAGCGTGTGAACCCAATCTTGTTTTGTTTACCGTGGAGAATACTTTTAGGATTCTTTTGAGATATGTAAAACATTTTAATGATGTATATGTTTGTTTGGGCGAAAAGTCGACTTTTAAAATCATCCATTTGGATGGTTACGTTTCGAGAATCGATTTTTTAAAAATTAATAAATTACGCCGACAAAAAATGTAAAAAAAATTCGACTGTAAACTAGTTAGATGTTTAGAAACATATTTCTCAATCTAAATTTTCTCAATAAAGCAATGTAGGATCAATTATTTCTTTTTCATCATTTTACTGAATTTCTTATTCTTTATGAATTTGTTTGGTGATTTCTTCAAATGTCGTCTTTTCAATAAAAATTCCAGAAAATCTACAAAAAATGTTTGTGAACAATGATGCATTACAGAAACCAATGACTGAATAAGATTATTTTCGATGATTATAGTTAATTTTTATTTTCTCAGCCTGTTCCTAAACAACTAATTAGTTTACTGTGGAATTTTACTACATTTTTCGTCGTCGTTATTGAATATTATTTAAAAACCGATTCTCATAGGTCTCAAATGATCCCTAGAAAAATTCTCCACAATACTACATTATCAGTTCAACTACCATACATTGCCGGTCACTCCCTTTAAACCTGACAATTATATATTGAAAACAAAATTCAAGAAAGGGATACAATGCACATACACTAATGTAAGGGATTGTCAGCGTACTTGAAAATTACTCCTCATTTAAAACGTGTCATCTTTAAAATCTTCTCTATTCTTCTGTTCTACAACATATATTCGATGTGTCATCAAAATTGTTGCGTGCTCTCAATAACCTTGCTTATTTCACCATTTAATGTTCCTTTTTGCCTTAACTATGATTTTGTTAGTTGCATCATCAACCTTATTTTGCCTGATCTGTGCCTAATCTAATCCCCACTTTTGTCTTCTAAATTAACAAGTTAGAAACCTCTCTGCCCCCTACATTTGCCTGTTCTATGATTTGGTCAGATGCGTCCTGAAACCTAACTATATTTGCCTGCTCTATGATTTGGTTAGATGTGTCCTGAAACCTTTTGCTTGTTCTATGACCTATATGCCCCCATTAACTGAACCACAGTCTGATCTAAACTACATGATTTGGGTAACCCAATACCGTATACTAGGATATAAGGATCTTTAAACAACCATTATTTATCAAAACTGCGGTATCATACAACATCCCACAACTATCTAACTAAAGTGCCGGGTGGAATAAAAGGGGGGGGAATTCGAATTTTGAAAAAAAAATGCATTTGTTTAACGTACGAATGTTACACTCAGAGTATGTATGGGTTCCCTAAAAAAATATTCGGACAACTAAAAACTTGTTCGCCATTTGCTTTGAACTAATTGAGACATATTTTAATCCGAATATGGTGAGTGGGTATATTCTTTAATCCTATTTCTGTTTCATAGCTGGGAACTTTAGAACGGGATACCTTCAATCCCGACTGCGTAATCCGAATATCCAATGTGGACACTTTTAATTTCCTGCTTAATCCACACCTTTTTGGATATAGCACAAAAAAAAATCAAAACCGGTTTTCAAAATTAGAGAGTCCCTCCTGTTTCTGTATATAATCTTAAATGGCGCACAAAATTTCAAATTTTCCGGCTTCTTATACGCGACTCTGATTGGTTGAATTTTATACACTTTTCAGTTAGTCTTGATATTAAGAAAAAGAGAAGATCACGCATTGATCTCGATATCCACCATTCTAAAGTTTTCAGCTCTGTTAAGTTTGAATTGTAAGTATCAGCTACAGGTTTAAAATTGGCAAACCTAACAATACATTTCATAAACTAATCTCTATTTGGCAATCTTATTAATCTTTCTTCAAGTACACTGCTCTAATACCCTCCCCCCCCACCCCCACCCCTCCCATAATACAATGTTAGAAATTCTATCTGAACTTAGTAATCTATGACTAATTTTTTTTTGTAGAAAGCGCTTTTAAAATTTATGACAAGATCCACCATAATCCCGGTGTTAGGTATTTTCCAAAGGGCTACTTCACAAGTGCCAATTTCCCAAAGGGCAACTTCCCAAACGTGCAATATCCCAATGGCAACTTCCCAATTGTATGTTTAACTTACATTCCAGGAGATACTTCACCAGTAGGCCTATTATCAGCGGCTCAGGAAGCTTCCCACAGATAATATAAGTTTATTTGTGGACAATTTTCTGAAACCCCTTTCACCTATCTTATCTTCAGGATACTCCAGATTTTTTGAGATGTATTGAAGAAATTAACAAAGATGATTTACCAGCCAACTCTATTCTATTCTCTGTAGATGTTACAGGATTGTACACAAATATACCTCAGGATGATGGTCTAGAATTCTGCAGAGAAGCTCTTGAAAGCAGAACTGATAAATCTATCCCTATAACGTCATTTTTTAATGAGCTGCTAAACATTTGTTTGAAAAATAACATGTTTGAATTTGGTGGTAAACTGTACAAACAGTTGATAGGAACAGCAATGGGAATACATCCAGCCCCTTCCTGTGCCAACATTTTTATGGCTAAGCTTGATAAAATTGTGAAACTTGCAAATATATACAAAATAACTCTGATGAGTGTCCCCTATAGACCTGTAAAAGATTTTTTGATGATTGTTTTGGAATCTGGACAGATTCTTTTGAGAAATTATATCAATTCCTGGATGAAATTATCCTAAAATCAAGTTTACTCTAGAACATAGTTCTCCATTTTATTGTGGTTTAAAGGATGAACATGACTGTTGGTGCCACGGAACAAAAAGTATTCCATTCCTTGACACAAAACTGTACATTGAAGATGGAAAAATCACAACAGATCTCTACAGAAAACCCACAGATAGATGTATGTACCTACTTCCATCATCTTGCCACTCAGCACATATTTCTAACAACATACTTTATTTATTTACTCTACAGTCTACAGAGGTTTGGCCCATCACCGAATTTTAAATATATGTTTAAGGTTAGGTTATGCCTTATGGGGCGACGCTGGCTGCTGTTGGGGCCGAGCGCTGCGGCTAGATGGGCTTGAGTGCCGCGGACTGCGGCTAGAACAGGTAAGGGGCCGAGCGCCGTTGCTAGAACAAACTTGAGAAGTTGTCGTCTGGAAAAGAGACTTTAGGAAAGTTAGACATGTTTTTGGCTCCACAGGACATGAGAGACCCCAAGAACGGTTTTTGTATGCTCTATAGTTGTCAGGTTGCAATCTCAGAGTTTAGTAAGTGTCAATCTAGCATACAGGGTGTCCCACTTTTTTTTTTTTTTAAATCTTAATTTTTAAAGCTATGGGGTACAGATTATACAAAAAAAACTTTTAACTATTTTTATCATCATATCCCCCCCTTTATTCTTCATTTTCTTCTTTGGTTCCTTCCGACAATTTGGAAAAAATACATTTTTGGAAACACATGGTGTTCAACTTACTCTAACCAAAGAGAATAGAATATATATTAGAGTGGAATTAACTAGAAAAAAGTGTAAAACGGCCATTTTGCTGTACTTTTTCCATACTGCAGGTGTACTTAATATATTTGCGCTATATAACCTTTTGGGGCCTGGAATATCATTAAAGAAAACTAAATTATGAAATAGGCTGGTTTCATAATTGACCAATGATCATTTCACATAGACTCTATGCCTTCCACTTTACAAACGATGATTTTCCGTTATACCTATAAATCAAATGATGCTTTTTATTCACCTACTTCATTTTATAAAGTTTATTTATTAGCTTTAAAAAATTCGAAAATTGAAATGGATAGTCTAGGGAACATACTAAACTGTATTAATGTACTCTATTGCATATAATTTGTGAACATGTACATGATTTGTACACTTTGAACTCCCTTTCAGGCTGAAAGGGACTGACAAAATTCATACCGAAGGATTTTCTAAATTCCCCTCTAATATATATTCTATTCTATTTGACTATAACAGTTATTGATTAGTAGAGAAAGAAATGGTAATAATCCTTTTTTAGAGTTTTTGGTGTTGTTACAAAACAAATAGTTTGACACAATAATAAAATCACTAATTTAGTTAATAGAGGCTGTTTACACTGCACAATTGCTGTGTTTCATGCTCATTGCACTTTTTAAAGTTATAACTTAATTCTTAAAGTTGTCTCTTCCTTTTCCAGAGTTTTCTGGTTATCACTGTATATAATTTTCCAGAGTTTTCTGGTTATCACTGTATATAATTTTCCAGAGTTTTCTGGTTATCACTGTATATAATTTTCCAGAATTTTCTGGTTATCACTGTTTATAATTTTCCAGAGTTTTCTGGTTATCACTGTATATAATTTTCGATATCTTTTGAGCCGTAACTTTTAAAAACGAACGTTGTTTGTGACTTCAACAGATTTATATTTCGACAACTTATTAAAAATACATTTAAGTAAAATTTTAAGGTTTCAAATAAGAAAATTGCGAAAAAAAATTCCGATTTTTTTTCGATGATCTTTAAGCATAATGAAAAAAGGTCATTTCAATGACTTAAAGTTTAAATGTTTTATTTTAAAAAATCAAAAAATTAAGCGGTATTTTTTTGTATTCCTTCACTGTAGCGTCCCTGGTTCTATTGGTGCTCAATCATATTCCCAGAATTAGCACATCTGATAGCGCAGCGCAGTGCACTATTTCTAAATTGAGCACCTATTCCTTTGGATAGATTATACATTCCAAAGAATGTTATAGACACAGATTTTCTTTCTAAATAGTTGAACATATTTAAAATTTTTGAACATTCATTTAGTTATCAATAATGCTATAGCCATTGCATTGCAGGCGCGCCTGTATGAATACTAATAGTGTATACCTCTGTACCGTGTACGTATGGTAGGGGTCACGAAAATCGATAATAGATTAGACTAAAAACTTTAAAATAAATTAGACAAAACAGAGGAAAGTTAAGGTTAGCATTGAACCTAATCGATCAATCAATATATATACTGGGTTACCCACAAAGGATAAGACTGTAAAGACGACCCAAAACACTAAAAATATGACAATCTAAAGTTTGATTTTTGGTTTCTACATTTAGTGAAGTATTTTGATAGTTTACAAAATCATTAAGAACAGAAATTTGTCAGTTTGTGCCTACAAGGAACCCTGAATGCATTAAGAAAACTGACAAATAAACAGATTCCGTATAATCTTCTCATCCTGTATGGGTAACCCTGTATATTGTATAGATCTATATATTTTATCTATTTATATATTTATATAGATTGCTGCTGATGTTTCAAATATAAAAATGAATTGATTGCTTATGAAAACCGGCGAGATATTGCATTTAATCAATTCAGATTTCACTAGATCAAGATCAGAGAGATCAGAGAAGATCGAAATATGATTTATATCAGATAAATTCAATCATCAAGCGAGCTTAAACCTATTATGCCCACCCCAAAAAAAATCCTATAGTTGCACCTTAAAGATTGGAGTGAAACATAAAATTTTAATTACAAACCTGAATGTAGCTTATTTCCTGGTTGGTAATATTAGTATAGAATAATATTACCCATTAAAGGGACTGTAAGCCTAATTTCAAGTGACCCTTCCTAACCAAAGATGACAATGCCCGATTTACAACGGTACCCTTGAACACTTTGTCTCATAAAATATGAATAAGATATCAAAGTTTTTGTTTCTTTTAATGGTTTTTTTTTCATTTGCGGTTTCTCTGTTATTGGCATCTTTACAGGGTGTGTGTCTTGAAATTACGCTTGCATTCCCTTTATGAATAAGAATTGACGACTGTGAATCACAAGAATTCAGATCAGGAGCTGGTCAATTATGTACACTAAGCAATGGACGTTCTATTGAACTATCTACACCTTGTGATATTTGATATCTAAATAATATATCTGATATATTCATTTATAAAAGATGAATGGAAGGAAAACAGATGTAGATAGATAGATAGATAGATATTCTAAATATAATACTGATATAGATATAATCAATGATTTATAGATAATTAGATTGAAGGATAGATAGATAGATATTCTAATACTGATATAGGTATATCAATATAAAAGGTTGAGGATTGAGGATAAGGATAGATAGATATGATAGATATTTTAATAAAAGATCGGGCAAATGCTCACATTATTTTAGATACATTGAGAACCAGAAACCTGTGAAATAGTCGACATTAATTATAGTAATACTTCAGTGTATTCAATTGTTTAACTTTAAGACTTATTAAATTAAATGGCTCTGTTTACACTGCATAATTTTTGTGTCCCATGTTCATTGGGCCAGTCGTCTTCTTTAGACTATAAAGTCGTCTTCTAGTTCCAGAGTTTTCTAATTATTGCACAGTTTACTTCTTGGTAAAGGAAATGTTGATTGGTTTGTTACTCAAAGCAACTAAATCATGTGACCAGGGACCGAATATAATGAGTTAAGCCAGTTATTATAGTCCAATATATTAGTGTGGCAAAAAGCGCATAAAACATGATTCTGTAAACTTGCAGTACGTTGTACATTATAAATGTTATTATTCATTGAAACTGCGTTTCAATCAAATACTTGACATGATTAGCTTAAATCATGCGACATACTTAAATTACAATATAAATCATGGGCAGAGATAGATTTACTGCGTTATATCTAATCTCTTTAATCCTTTAAATTTGTACCTTAAACTTTAACTAAGCAGTAAATACGTAAACCAATGGTCTTAATCATGGGATATCAATAACATCGTAGGAATCTAATTGCGTCAATTCTTGTAATAATAGTTGATTGAGACTCGGCTTTTGATTACGTTATCAAAAGCATAGTAAGCTTGAAATAAGCTTTGGTTCTTGTTGAAACAAGTTGCTAGTTAATTTAACATTGAATCAAATATAGCTTGAAAGATAGCTTGGGTTCTCTTTGAAAAATACAAGCGTAGATCTTGCCTAGATAATTGGCAATTGAATCCGCAACTCTTACACCACGTCCAGCATTGTCTCCAATATCAAGTATTTGACTTTTACATCCACCAAAAGCCTTTTTTTCTCGAAAATTCTTAACATGATCAAAAAGCTTTTAATAATAAATAAACAGTTTGTCTTAATAAGCCAACTCTAATTGAGATTAAGACTTCTAAATTTCACAAATTTTTTAACTCGAGCATAACTATTGCAACTATTTTGATTGGCTAGTAGGTCATTCTGCGAATCAGGAGGCTCCGGAGGTTGAAGTTCGCGGGGCTCATGGTTGCTCTGAGCCCCCTCCCTGATAGTGTAAGTATTAAATAATTATTTATTTGATAAAATGAAAAAATCGGACTTAAGGTTACAGGAAACCACATAGATCCAGACTAATAAGAAAAGTTGCACTGAGACCGGGTTGACTTAAAAGTGCTGCCACGCTTTGATTTTTATTCTATATCACTATTTCACTTACAATTTTTTGTAGCCCTAAACATTTACATTTTGGATCTGTCAAGAAATTGTTCTTTGGATGCAATCAACAAACTTCAGATCCGAGTGGAACCTTGGACTTAAGGGAAAAAACTGAAAAAATCCGTACAGTCGTCTCTAAGTCTCATCTTTTATGGGCACGCCTGTATATTAAATCGAAACAGCATTTAACCCTAAATTAGAAGGTTAACTATAGTTCACTAGGTGTGATTTACTGCAATAAATTATCCAACGCATTCATAAATCTTTCAAGACCATATCTAACTCTATTTAGACTTAGCACAATTTGAAGGGAGTGGCTGGCTAGGTATGGTAGTTGAACTAGGAGTACATGTAGAAAAAATATTGTGAGAATTCATTTTAAAAGTTTACAGAATTATCTCTCCTCCTAATTTTTAGAAAATGAATTTTCGGGTCTTTTGTATAAGTAAAGAACGTAATTTAGTATCAATATTAGTCTCTTTAATACTGACTCCCAGTTCAACTATCATCCCTAGCCAATCACTCCCTTTAAAAAAAAACTAAGCGGATTATGGTGTATTTAAGGGTATATAAACGTAATTTAAAATTTTGGCAATGCCCGATTCACGACGGTACACTTGCAACCATTAGCTGATTTTAAGTATTGACAAATTGTCGTTTTCCTAGGATTAATATTAAATTCTGATAATTCTTATGTGCTTTCCTGCAGTAGAAATGAGCAAGTCACTTGGGGAAGAGTAACCACAATTCAAAATAATCATTTCTTGGATTTGTAATTATTTTAATCTAATTCATACTTGGTCAGACAAAGCTTTTAAGGGTACTGCTGTGAATCGGACATTCCCATCATTTTAAAGTACCTTGAAGAGCTTTCCAAATTGGAGATTAGCTTGAAGGCTTTAATGGTTCTTCTTTTCATTTTAATCGGCCATGTAACTCTTTATTTGAAGAGTATTTAAGAAATTGAAGTCTGGACAATGAATACATCAATCTTGAATTGACAGGATTAAAAAGTTCGTAACGCTGATTGATTTTTCTGTAAAGCATTTTATTACTTCCTCTCTTTTCAAATGCAAATTTGTTAAAAGTCTTACTTTAATAAAACTTCAGAACTGACATATGTCCACTGTACAATTTTAAGAATTACAATCGAATGAGTTTTGAAGAATTGTAAGACAATTAGAAAAAAGGCAAGTTTTTTATCCTCCTTGATACTATTCCACAATATTTCACAATTGAAAGAAAAAACCTTACTTTCTTTTAAAATGCGTGTTCTTAGAATAAAAAAGGCACAACATGTAATAATGAATCGAACGGACCTTTTAAAGATTCAGAGCAAGAAATTAATAAACTGACTTTTATGCTTATTTAGACATTAATTGAGGGAGGGAGGGGGTTGGTGTGCTACAGTTAAAAGGGTCTGTCTGCTTAATTTATAAACGACTCTTCATTTTACGAGTTGCATACTCGATGTACTACGGTACCTTTGAATCAATGAGTTATCCTTGTTTTGGCATATGAAAATAGATTTATTTCAAACATGACTAGCGGGTTCATTCAGAAATAACAGTTCTAATTTTAAAATAAAGGAAACCATTGTGAATAGGCCATGCAACAAAACTGATGAAAACAGTTAGTTTTTTTAAAGCAAAAAATGTTAATTGAGAATATCAATATGCAGATGTGAAAAACAACGAATCTCAAAGTTGCCCTTTATTCCTATTTATTTTGGGGTTCTCTGTATCTATTAATTATAACTAACCAAATATAAATTTTCTAGTTTATTTTTCTTCAGAATGAATAATAAGTGAGTTAACTACTAACTACAGTTTACAATATTTATCACATAAAATTAATCTATGACAACATTGATCAAATCATCAGAACTCAAATCTTTCGCTCATGCCTCTGAGACGAGTTTTTAAACTCAGCTTAATTCTAGAAAACTGGACTTAAGCTGATCTCAAAATTTAGAGTATTCTAAATCTAAGCTAAGAAAACTCAACTCTGAAAATTGTCAAATCCAGAAAATAAAACTTGAAATTTATAAGTCAAGTTTAAGATCTGATCTCTGTCTCAGCGGCCTAAGTTAGACTTAGATTTCTGACGAAAAGAATTATTTTTCTTTATTTGCAAACTTTTCATCCAGCTTCTGATATCCTTCTGTTTGTAGTTTTACTTTAAACTTCTCATAATGATATTTCCTGTCAAAGTGCGTCACCCAGGACTAAAATTAAAACCAATTTAAAGGGACTGTTATTGTAAGTTCAGGTGACCCTCCATTTAAAAGGGCCAGGCTCTAGTCACAACGGTACGGGTTACGCTTTGATCAATAATGGGAACAATTTCATAATTTTTTTCTGCATTGAGAAACCACAAGTCACTATCAGAGAAACCAAAAATTGTAAAAAATAGCCAATTATTGATAGGGAAATTATGGATATCTCATTTAATTCTTAATCAAACAAAGCAAATAGCACCGTTGTGAATCGCAAATGCCACTTTATAAATGGAGGATCACTTCAAATTACGCCTCGAGTCCCTTTATCATTTTTTTTCTATTTTCAGTATTTTTAATATTTTCTTACTAAACCTAGGTCTATGAGCATGTAAGAACTTTGAAAGGGGAGGTCATGTAAATCTGGTCATCTGGTATTGACCACATGGAAAACAAAATGAGCCGTAAATTTACAAAGCCCCGGGTAAAATTAAAATTATTTACCGAGGCATGAATTTTCAGGCTTTAGAAACATTTTACACCCTAATGAATATTCAAGTGCATAAAAAGTGAATTTAATTAACGGGACCGTTCACTTATTTGGATATTTAGGCAGTTTAGTTTTACCCTGAAATTACATAAATAAGTGAACGGTCCCTTTGAGTTATCAAAATTATTTTTCATTCTTCTGACCTGAGGACACAATTTTTCATAAAGATTTCTAGCTTCCCTACACGCACTTTCAGGATTCTCCCCTCCAGCCTAAACACAACTAACTGATAAGTATTGTCATCTACATATAAATTTAGCTTGGGTGTCTGTTTGTTTGTTTGTATTCAATAAACGTCAAAACGACTAAACCGATCAGGCCCAAATTTTGTGTGGGACCTCACGTGACCACAGGGAAGGTTTATGAATGATAAAAATTTTATAAGTTAGTGTCTACAAGTTTTTTATTTTTGTAAAATTTTAAAAATGTGCGAAAAAATATTATGAAATCCGCGAACTTTTTTTTTTTATTTTTAAACTGTACAAAGAGAAGATGCTCGCAGATAAAGCCACAATTAAAAGTTTAAATAGTAGATGGGCGCGAAGCGCCCTAAAAGTCTAGTCTATACAAATATTGCTTGTCTGGGTGTTTGTATCCAATAAACGTAAAAACGACCTAACCAATAAGCTCAATTTTTTTTAGGTAACTCACATGACCCCCATGAGTCTTTACATTTATTTTTTGTATAACTGTTGTATTATTAAATCCGCGATTTTTTGTTGTTATTGTGTAGTATTGTTTAAAACGAAGATGCTCACAGAAAGCCAAAATTAAAATTTGAAATAGAAGATGAAGCGCCTTAAAAGCCTAGTTTATTTATATTATACATTCCTCAAAAAGTATTCATCATTCATTATGCCTGGTACATTCGACATCACGAAATGTAGCCCTCCAGTTGAATATTGCCATCAAAGTCAAACCCATATCTATCTTTTGATAATGACAATTTCTCAAATGAAAGAAAATCCCTATTCACGCACCTCTGACCCTTTAGTAAAAGTAAATTCAACCTTAAGTCTGACCGCGTCAACCTTGTTGCACCGGCTAGTCCTATTAAGTGCCAGCGTTATTCACCCATGACCCAATGTCCTGGCGATACAGTACGAACAGGGACTGAAAGATTGACCCGGCTCGGAAATTCAAATGTACTACGGCTGCCCGTGTATATTGTTCTTTTTTTATGTAAGTGTCGTAAAATGTTCTTTACCTTGTCCAGGCAAGCCCAAAACTGGTCCTAACACATCATCATAAAATTATTTTTATTCCAAATTCAAAAGGTTTTGAAATGTTCAGTGGAAAATATTAATATTTGGTTTATCTGAATAAATATTTCAAATTAGAGCCAAACCAAAACCTAAAGCAAAAAGCCAAAAGAAAAAGTTTAAAGTAAGAGCCAAGATCTTAAAGATAAGAACTGTAAGCTGGGAGCTAAGGATCTAAGATGAAGGCTATGCGTAGGTTGGCTGTGCGTGGGGGGGGGGGGGTAGGGGGGTGAAAATAAATAAATGTTATTCCTTGGCATCCCAGCAGGCTGCTCTCTCCGCCTTCTTCAGGAACTTTTCCTTCTCTTTCTCCGGCATTATCAAACCAGTTGCTAAACCCTTAATTAAAAAGAAATAATAAAAATATTTTTGTTCTGAAATCTTACTTTGTAGGGCACCAAAAGATTCGTTCCCAACTTTCACTTCCTTGTTTTACAAAATCTAAGGTTTTTTTTTACAATTTCAAAATACTTGAGGCTAAATCATAATTGTATTGTTTTTTATTTATAAATAATTTTTTTGTAAAGCAATTAGTGAATCTGAAGCGGGAACTCTAGTATTAGGGATATCGAGATGAATGCTTGATCTCAATCTTGTATTAATCTGCAGATTAATTTAATCTTAGTTTGATATCCCCTGAATAGTATTCTCTGGGAAATATGAACAACCAATCAGAAGATTTTGTGATAAACCAATGAAGAAACATAGAAATTTTGGATATCCAAAATCAAGTGATCAAGCTGATACTGCGTAAAATTCAAA
The DNA here is from genome assembly GCF_000591075.1 of Eurytemora carolleeae. NCBI lineage: Eukaryota > Metazoa > Arthropoda > Copepoda > Calanoida > Temoridae > Eurytemora > Eurytemora carolleeae. The sequence continues at coordinate 33,059 of NW_019397039.1, read as the reverse complement.
AGTGTCCAATGTGGAACTCGAGATCAACCGATCGGAATTCTGGGTATCCAAAACAATAGTTACCACCTCTAATAGTATTCCTTAAACTAGTATTTTCTTACCACAAGATATTTAAAAAGAGACGACTTTTGAGACCAGTAATTCGCCGATTTAGAACTGAGAACTAGCAATAGCACATTGTTCTGAAAAAAATATAAAATTTAACTCGCCAGAGCCTTGGCTATGAATTTCTTCTTTAGGTCTAGTTTGCTTAGTTTCTCCTTCTTGACTGTAGTTCCTGTTGTAACACCTTGGAACGCTTTCCCCTTCTCTTTCTTCTCTTTCTTTTCTCTCTTCTCCCCCTCCGGCCTACTCTTGGTCATCAGCTTGTTCTTCTTGTCCGCAAACTTCTTGCTGAAGGTTACCTTAGACTCGTCCACCTTACTCGGCCGGGTGTTCACACTCGGCGTTAACATACTCGTCTTCGGTTTTCGAACAGATCGGTTTACGCGGATTTTTCTGCCACACACCTGAACAATAACCTCTTGATTTCTTAATAAAAATTTAGAATTTATTATTATTATTTTTAACAATTAAGCTACAGTGAAAGTTTCATGTACTGTAGGCTAAGTTACGTTGAGCTCCAGGGTCGAGCTCCACCCCCGTACCCTTGTCTGTTCGGGCTTAGTGGAGCCCAAGATATTCCCAAATCATAAATTAAAACTACACCCACTTGATTTCCCCATTTCCCTGAGTCGAAAATATTATTATTTGAAAATTTTTGGTTTTAAATAGATTAATTATAATTTTTTTTGCAATTCAAAATTAAGTTTACCATGTTTCCATCCAGTCTGAGGGCTGTCTCTACACTGTCTTTGGAAGCAAAATTAACATATCCAAATCCTTTTCCTATTCCTGTAGCACTATCCCGTACTAATCTGAACAATAAACATTAGGGTATCACACTTTCACAACAAATTAACATATCCAAATTCTTTTCCTATTCCTCTAGCACTATCCCGTACTAATCTGAACAATAAACATTAGGGTATCACACTTTCACAACAAATTAACATATCCAAATTCTTTTCCTATTCCTCTAGCACTATCCCGTACTAATCTGAACAATAAACATTAGGGTTTCACACTTTCACAACAAGTTTAAATTTTTAATTTAATAGTATTCCCCATAAGCACAAAAATACAATAAAAATTGTATGTTGAATCCATATTTAAGCTTTATTTAAATCTTGAAAATTTTACTGTATCATTGTGAAAAAAGTTTTTTTTAAATCAAAAAGGTTAACGCCATTCTAAAGATCTTGAAGAGGGACAATATCTATTTAAGTCGTTCACTTTTTGCTCTGAGCTGAGAACTTTTGAATGGTGGATATCGGGATTAATGTTTGATCCACTCTTTTTCTTAATCTCGAGATTAAATAATGATTGTTCTTCTCTTGTTATTAGTCTCCAGATTATTTAACCGATCGGGATTAAGTATATTCTATTCTAAAGGTTTCAACTCTGATTATATATTTGATTATAAATATTAATAACTAAATGAAAGATTTTTACCGTACATCCGTAATTTCTCCACATCGAACAAATGCAGCCCTAAAATTTCATTTTCTTTTTATCAATTTGTTTGACAAATATCTATTTATGCAGTTGCCTTGTGTTACAGTCGTCGTCGTATATTTCAATACAATGAAATCGACTTTCGCTTTCAATATTTGATTTCTATCAAGCTTTCAACCAGCATATATAGACATAAACGAGGAAATAAAGAGAAGCTGTAGATTAACAGCTTATCTTTATTTAGATTTAACCTAGTAATTGGGAAAAAGCTTGAATGAAATTAAAACTTAAGTGGAGAAGTTGTCTTTATTGTATTGATATAAATACCGACCAGTGTATCATGTGGGACCAATTGGCTTCTGAGTACATTTTATATATTTGGTTTACTAAAGGTTTACAAAACTTAAATTCAAAAAGAAAGCAAAAAGAACAAAAAGTAAAAATAAGAAAAAAAACATATTTTCCCAAATAAAAACAGAATACGAATGGATATAAAATTATTCAATTGATTTTTTATTCATGAGAATCCTTAAAGTATAAAAGGAATTAATACCGCTTTGTTGGTATAAAATGTTACTTATTTGCCTCGGAACAAAAAAGAAACTTTCTATACCCAAGATCATGAAATTGTGAGTGAAAATGCGGGATAAAAATTATCATAAAATTGAATAAATTACCTTAAATCATCTTCATGAGTTTTGAAGTCGAGATTTCCAACAAATATTGCTTTATTCTGTTCATGAACCTTATTGTTCAAGGACATATCAACTCTACAACATTAAAACAATATTTAACAAATATTGCTTTATTCTGTTCATGAACCTTATTGTTCAAGGACATGTCAACTCTACAACATTAAAACAATATTAAACAAATATTGCTTTATTCTGTTCATGAACCTTATTGTTCAAGGACATGTCAACTCTACAACATTAAAACAATATTAAACAAATATTGCTCTATTCTGTTCATGAACCTTATTGTTCAAGGACATGTCAACTCTACAACATTAAAACAATATTAAACAAATATTGCTCTATTCTGTTCATGAACCTTATTGTTCAGGGACATGTCAACTCTACAACATTAAAACAATATTAAACAAATATTGCTCTATTCTGTTCATGAACCTTATTGTTCAGGGACATGTCAACTCTACAGCATTAAAACAATATCAAACAAATATTGCTCTATTCTGTTCATGAACCTTGCTGTTCAGATACATATCAACTCTACAACATTATAACAATATTAAAGGGAATGTTTTCAAAGAAAAGAGTTTAAAGGGATCATAAGCGTTATTTAAATGCCCCTTTATTTCTTTTTACCATCAATAATCTGTGAGACAATATTAAGACATTTACTTAATTTTCAGTCCCAAAGAAATCAAGGAAGGTGTCATCAGTCTTTAATTTAATTTTTAATGAGGAACATTGTTGGGAACTGGTTTAAATTATTGATCACCCTCGTTAAATTCATGATTATTAAACTGATATTCACTTTCGTCATGAAATGGAAACGGAATAAAAAAATTATCATCGAAAATTTAAAGAAAAGTATTAGTCATAGACAGAAAGACCCGGTTTTAATTGACGATTTATGAAACGATTTTACATTTATCTCCGAAAATTTAAAACGCACAATAAAGGCAGACCACATATTTCAAATGGTAGGACTAGAGCTATTTTGTTAATATCGTTACACTAATAATAGTTGCAAAATTAGATTGTAAAGTAAAGTCGTCTGATTAATTATAAACTGATTCCAGGTCCTTCTGACTGTACAAAGGTGAATGAATACAATCATATATGTGTATAAATAAGAAAACTAATTAAAAAAATGTAAGGGGTAAAAAACAAATGCATGAATTTAAAATGATGACTAAATGAGTAAATGAATAGACCTGATTGAATGACCATGTATTTTTGTAGAATTTAAACTGCAACTTTTTACTGCATCTTCTTCTGAGGCAAATCTAAAATCAAAATGAGATTGATCACAGAAAACTAAATTAAATTCATTTTAGATTTCACACTTTAAATGAATTTTTTAAAAGTTCACTGAAGTAGGGAAAATAAATGACTTTTGTGGAAAAAATAACAATAAAGGGAGATGGACATCCGGGAGGGGNATCTTTAAAATATATAAACTACTTATAAAAGAATTTAACAAAAAATAATTTTGACCTGACATATGCATTGATATTTTTCCTTTCATCGTGGAAGGTCTGTTTGATAACTGCTACCTAATTATTCAACATCAACATCAACATCAACATCAACATCAACATCAACATCAACATCAACATCAACATCAACATCAACATCATCAATTTTTTCCATTAGAATACCTTTTTAGTTGTTTTTAGATCAGGCCTTGCAGCACTTCTGAAACGAACACTTTCAACTTTACCAAACTCCTAAAAAAGCATTTAATTCGTCACAGTTGTAAAGTTTATAAGAATCTGTAGACTCTCCGTTTAGAGAATGACATAAACGATTCATAGCGGTACCCTTGAAAGCTTGTCCGAAATAATCAAAATCCACATATTCTCCTTGACAAATCAATTACTTTTAATTGTTGGGTCTCTATAAAATGACTAGAAATGTATGTGTATTTCAGCTTTAGAAAACAATAAGCATTTTTCAGAAACTAACACTCTTTTACATCATTGATCAGATACAGGTTTAAAGGGTATTACCGTTATAATTCAGGAATACCCTTCATTATATGAAAGGTCTCTAGAAATTACTACACAGTCCCTTTAAAATATAAATTTTTATTTTGATGAAATATTTCCTTACCTGGAACATTCTTTTGATTTCTTTCTCTTTAAGACTCGAAGGAAGGTTTCCCACGAATATCGTTCTCTTCTCCTTCTCCGGATCCAAGAGTTTAAAATGTTCATCTTCGCGTCGAATAGCCTCAATATGTCGTGGGTTTGTGCCCGACTCAGTCACCATGTCGACATTTGAAGCTTCAGCGTTCAGTTTACGTTTCTTGGATCGGTCGGTGAGCGCACTTTCTTTCGCAGCTTCGTTTTCTAATGCTTTTCGTTTCTTTTTCTCCATCTTCTTCAGCTTTCGCAGTCTCTGTAGAATTACATTCATAAAACAAAGTTGACGAAGTCATTCTAAAAGAGATAACAAATTTTCCCGGTAAATCTCCCATTGATTTAAGAATAAAGTTCTATAATTTTAACAATTATTCCTTCATTTTAATCTGTCTCTACACTTCTCTATACAATAAAGCTAATAACTCATTTTATATATTCGCTATAGCTGAACAAACGGATGGAGCAAATTGGCTGACATTTTATTGAGAAAACCCCTGTGCACCCCGGGGGTGACATAGACTAAATTTGAATTTGAATTTTTTGAAATTATACGGGCAACGCCAGACACACTAACAAAAATCATAATCTAAGACCAAGCGCGGGTAAACAGCGGAAGAAATTATGAGTAATCAAGGTAACGCCGGACACTTCAGCTCCTTCAGCTAGTATTTGAAATCATTATTTGTTGCTGTTTGTTTTCAACATTTTTAATCTATTTCTTACCTGTCTTTCTCCTTCTTCGTCATCTTCGTCAACTTTTCTTCTCTCGCCTGTAACTTCTGTTCTGGCTGGAACCTGATTTTAAACATTCAAATACAGGGTTACGCACAAAGGATGAGAATGTAAAGACAACCCCAAACTCTAAAATATTACGCTGTGAATGTAAAATTTTGGTTTCTGCATTCACTAAATAAGTGAACACAGTTTTGGCCTACAAGGAACCCTAAATGCAAGAAAACGAACTGAAAATATTTGAACAAACGTTTCTAAGTCTGAAGTTTCATCCTTTGTGGGTAACCATTGGCCTGAAATAATTACTTAACTACAAATTAATTGCAAAAAAAAGTTTTTTGGATATAATACCTTTGTATAATCATATGCCGGAGCTAATTTGTCTGATTTTGTAGAAAATAAACTGCTCAGTTCCCCTGAATCAATCAATCAGCCAGTCAGTCAATTAATCATTTAATCAACCAATTAGCCAGATAGCCAGTCAGTCAATCCATCAACCAACCAATCAATCAATCAATCAAATGTTAAGACATCAGAGTAATAAGTAATAGGTATGGACTGGAGATGGAGAAAAATCCAATTAAACTAGATTTTTCAGAATTCAGTTTAAATAAAGATTAGATAATAACTAAAGATTAAATCACATCACATGTGTAGGCTTAGCCCCTAACCCCCCCCCCCTTTGTAAATCCCCTGGTTACAATCCCTTTGTTAAGCTTAAAACCAATAAAACTTTACCTTTTTGCTTCCCAGAGATTAGATCTCCAAGAGAAAATCCAGACATTTTAAAACTGAATTTTCTGAAATTGGTATTTTCCAATTTTCTTTTGGCAAAAGAGTTCATCGAAAAAAAAAAATCAAAGAAAAACTTCTTGGGATAAAAATATTTTTTTTAAAAGCGTGGGCAATGATTTTTCTACAAAATATACACCCCTGTAATACAAAGAACAGAATGAACTAGGAGCACAAAAGTAAAAGAAAAGTAGGTTGGGAGTATATTATAAAGTACTAGCACAACTCCCTGGTGCTAGTACTCCAGATCATCTATACGAACTGGTTCAAGCAGAGGTATCATTGATTTTTGCAATCTGTCCCTAAAATAAGAAAATTCATAGATATCATTTTTGAATTTGTTTATTTGGACGAGAAAGTCTTGAATAAAATATTTTAAGGAAAAAAACTGCAAAATGTCAAAAAGAGAATTAGTTCGAGTTGGACCCTTTTTAAAATCATTTTTTTTTTTTTTTTTTTGAGGCAACTTTAAACTTAAAAAATAATATAATATATAATAATAGCCTTGAAATTATAAAATAGTTTTACTTGGAAGAAACTGTCGACAAAATCAAATTACACGTGACCCTCCCTTTAAATACCAAATACATAATGGTATAACCGAAAGACCTTTTATAAATCAAAAATTAAAAATAAATTTATTCAATATTAACCAGAGACACGAAAAATCTCTTTATTAGAAAAAAAGAAAATCTTATAAATCTATCAGTTAGAGGGTACCATGGTGAATCTGACATTCACTGCTGCATTAAGAGGAAATTACGTTGACATAACCTTCAACCATTGGTATTATAATACCTGGATAAAGATTTTCTCATATCGTATGCATCTTCATCAGTCTCTCCGCTATAGTATTCAAGAACAGTCCTAACAAAAGGGATTTAAATAATATGTACATTACGCATTGTACAGTGTTAACTGTACAGTGTACAATGTACATACCGACAGTTTTGACAAAAAAAAACATTCAGTGAGAAATGTCTAAAACTGATTTCTCCTCATGTGAACATTGCTTTTACCTTTGTTCAAAGAGATTAATGGATGTACATTGTACAATGAAAACACATGATTATTTGACGGGAAAAATCAAATATCTTGCAATTTTTTCAACCATTGTAATGCTAATATAATAAAATCATTTGAGATTTCTAAAATTAAAAAATCGACATTTTTATTTTGACCAAAACTTTTTCATGAGGTCAAGTGAGTTTCAAAAAAACGGACCCAATCGGTTCAGTCGTTTTTTCCGTTTATTGGATCACTAACAAACAGACAGACAGACAAAAACAACTATTACCTGTAAACTGTATAGCCTAATTTTTCGTAGATAGTAAGTGCAACTTTGTTGCTTACCCTTTACAAACAAATATCTTAATCTTTGATTTTTTGAAGATAAATTTTTCCATCAAACTAAAGTTTAGCTCTCATTATTAAGCTAAATTCAATCTTAGAATTCTTGTAAAGACAAATTTTGAACGTTTTTTAACTCTAGAAAAGTACAGAAATCCGCAAGTATGTGCTGACAGAATAAACAAGAATCATTTTTGACATTTAAAGGTAAACTCTTAAAGTTTTGTTGACATGAAACCCGACGGTTCAGTCGTTTATTGGATAATGGATACAGACACCCTGACAGACAGACAGACAAGCTAAACATTGGAAGTTGATTCTAAAAACAAACAAAAAAGATCGAGTATGTTGTTTCCTGACAAAGAGATCAACAAAATAGCACTTCTTTTTGTCAGATATAACTTCTAATCCGTCCATTAGTTTCCGAGCCAAACCTAAAAATAAATATGATTTTATGATTGATTACAATCATTAATAAAATTTTAAGTTTGAACTCGTCAAAGTCTCCAGAATAATCGTTCTCAAATTCCGGATTTTTTTCGAAATTTTTTTCGGGAAAAATTTGTGAACTACTACCATGAGATAGTAAGTTGCCTCAAAAATTTTGGGCTCAATCGGTTTGGCAGTTTTTGCGTTTATTGGATTCTAACAAAAACCAAGCAGACAGACAAGCAAAGTATGTAGATAGAAAATCAATAATATCATTATTTTTTTACATAAAATTTTAGAGAAAGAAATATTTTTCTGTACCTAAACGCCTGTACTCGGGCCCGACAGTAACGGCAGTCACGTGACCATGCCAATTCTCTCCTACGCCCTGTAATGTTTTTAATCATTTATAGAATTTCACTTGGAATTCAACAACACCCCCCCCCCCTTCTACATGGAGTGCACTATCATTGTGTTGTGTCAAGAGTGTACCTTGTTTTTCGGAGCAAAATACACAACAAATTTAAACATAAGATATCAAATTTATAAAACTGTAAGCGCAATCTTCAAGTGACTTCCCATGCAAAAATGGTAGAGTCCGGTTTACAACGGTTCCCTGGATAGTGGTAACCTTAATCCAAAATGTGGAAAATATAATAATTTTTCTCACTTGAAAAGTTTAAATTACTGTGAATTTCTACATTTTTTCTTAGAAGCAAGAAATGCTCTAATCACTTTCGCAGAGAAACCGCAAATAAAAATGAACCGTTTTAAAAAAAAAAACATGAATATCTAATTTATATTTTATCAGAAAAAGCTTTTAAGGGTACCATTGTGAATCAGGCATTGCCATCTTTGCAAATCTAGGGTTGAACTTGAAATAACGCTTACAGTCCCTTTAAAATTCTGAAATGTTATGTCAAAGTGTAAAAATGTAACTGCACTGGCCACAAACCTCTGATTTTCCCATGATGTACCCCATGATGTCACCAGAAGAGGACTCGGCAACCTAAATTAAATAAATTAAATTTAAAAATATTTATTTTCTATAACTTTGCTTTATTTAGAATGAAAATAATATAGCGAATTTAATAAATTTAAATAAGCCATTTTAGTTTGTTATAAAACAGAGATAATACCCCTAAACCAATTTTTAACCGTTACATAATTCATAAGTGTTTAGCATAAATAGATATATTACTTACCATAAAAAGAGATATTACTTACCATAAAAAGAGATATTACTTACCATAAAAAGAAATATTACTTATCATATATTACTTATCATTAAGAGATAATTACTTACGTTACCTTGAAGAGATATCACTTACCATTAGAAAAGATATTATTTACCATAAAAAGTTCTGGCCATCTTGCCATATACTGGAGATAGAACCCTAATCCATAGATCTCTGTCAACGGGTCTAAAGTAGAAAATAAAAAAGTTAAATTATTGACTTCCATCCATTGCATTTTTTTACCCCATGTTAACACAAATGTTCCTTGTGTAATGTAGAAAATGAAAGAAAAAGCTCTACATACATAAGTAACTAAGAAAGCTTTGACCTACCCAAAGTTAACTAAGAAATGATTATATGCATAAGAGTTTCATAGGGTTTATCGAGCAAATCATTTCCCAAGTTGTAGGGTTAATTGAATAAAGGTTCATAATAAACCAGGGGCAAAGATTCAATATCTACCCTAGAATAGGGTTAAATGTGTATAATTCAATATCTACCCTAGAATAGGGTTAAATGTGTATAATTCAATATCTACCAAAGAACAGGGTTAAATGTGTATAATTCAATATCTACCCTAGAATAGGGTTAAATGTGTATAATTCAATATCTACCCTAGAATAGGGTTAAATGTGTATAATTCAATATCTACCCAAGAACAGGGTTAAATGTGTATAATTCAATATCTACCCTAGAATAGGGTTAAATGTGTATAATTCAATATCTACCCAAGAATAGGGTTAAATGTGTATAATTCAATATCTACCCTAGAATAGGGTTAAATGTGTATAATTCAATATCTACCCTAGAATAGGGTTAAATGTGTATAATTCAATATTTACCCAAGGTTACAGGGTTAAATCGGAACAAGTCGTCACAAGTAAACTGGCGCAGTGTCGTCATTTTTTCTGAAAAGACAAGCCATCATATAAGACAAAGAAATTCTTTTAAAGCAACTGAGCAATTGCCGAAAACCTAAATTTCTCATCCCTATATCTTTGCAGTCTGATAATGAAAATTTTTGACAAATTGATCTAACAGAATTTAGAGTTTAAAACATTAAAAATTACAAAATTAGAATGCAAAGATATAAGAATTAGAACATTATAGTGTGAGACAAGTTTCAGCTAATTTGTAAACAGGTATCGGAAAATATTGATACAATTTTAATTTCCAAGTATATGTTTACTTCAAGACAGACTTAATCCATCAATATTAAGTTATTTGAGACTATTGAGGCATCATAGGCGGAATACATTTCAAAGCGGATCAGCATAAAAATATTGCCGATGTTCAACTTTATATATCCAGAGATGGAATTGAAAGAATTTGAGCCGCGGTTTAAATCCACCAAAACCCACTATAAATCAAGCGCCGGCTTAAATCTTGAAACATTTGATGCAATTTTAAGTGGAACCAACCATATTCAAACCGCGGCTTAAATTTAAACCGCCGCTCAAATTCTTTAAATTCGGCCACAGTTATCATTTTTTAATAAATAAATCAAAAGCAATAAAATAAAACAAAAATCATAATAAAAAACAACTCTTCAGGAATTACATGTTTGTCTAGCTATCTACGTGATATCATGAATATCATGAATTTTCTTAGTGCGGTAGATGAAGTATTGTTTTAAAGAAAAAATTTTACGTTTTAAATTTTTAATTTTGGCCTATCTTACCAGCTAAGATTTAAAAAAATTGAGAATTTGTCAAAAATTATTGGAGAATAATCATTTTTCAAAACATTTTAATTTTTTTCTTAAATTTTGAAGATCTCTGAAAAAAAATTCCGCATTTTTTAGAAAATATCGCTTTTCATTCTTGTTATAGAAGACCAACCATTCTCTTGACATCTTTAATAGTTTGACTGGCAATACTTTGTGCACTGTCCCTTCCCTTGTCGAGTACAGAGTCCAGATACATGTTATCATCTAACAATCTGAAACCAGAATATCAATCAATCAATAAGTTTTAAAATATTGGCACAATTTTAAGTGTGTTCCCTACAATTACTTTGTAAAATGTTAATTAAAGGGACTGCAAGCGTAATTCCATGCAAAGGTGACAAGACAATGTCCGACTCACAACTGTACCCTTGACACCTTTTTATCTCATCAATGATGTGAAAGGTATTTTCTTGGTTTAAAAAATGTTTAATTTTTATAATTCATATATGTCTTCCTTTAATATAAGAAAAAGTGCGCAAATCACTTTTGCAGAGAAACCACAGTTGAAAATTATACGTTTTCAAAATTATAAACATTGATATTAGATTCATAATAGTTCAGACAAGGCTTTTAGGTGTACCGTTGTCAATCGGAATGTGCCATTTTTATATTATAGGCCACTTGAAATTACACTGACAGTACCTTAAAAGGGATTTCGAAATTTTTATTGATAATTAATAAAAACTATTTTTTCATAGATTAGATTTCATTCCTTGTCATTTCTTCTCTGATGGGAGTCAGATGTTCAATAAGAGTTGATGTAACCATTTCTTTCAGAACAACCTAGGTATAAATCTTATTTACCTAAACTTGACAGGGGCCGAGGGGTGGGGTGGTATCCTCTCATATTTGTGACAGGGGCCAAGGGGTGGGGTATCCCCACATATTTATTTATTTGCTTATTTGCTTATTTGCTTATTTACTTATTTACTTATTTACTTATTTTTTTATTTACTTATTTACTTATTTACTTATTTACTTATTTACTTATTTACTTATTTACTTATTTATTTATTTACTTATTTACTTATTTACTTATTTACTTATTTACTTATTTACTTATTTACTTATTTACTTATTTACTTATTTATACGAAACCAATTAAAACAACACATCAGCAATTGTAGGTTTTGAGCGTCTGCTAGGTTTGTACACATCAAATATATATTTTTTCTTTCTATATGTTCTGACCATAAAGTTTAGATTCACACTCATTGTTTTAGCATATTTTCATCACAATAATGAACTATTTGACTTTATACCCCACCCATACTGTTATACGTTTCAAAAAATTGTTTTAATCTAATTTTTTATAATTACATCTTAATTTTTTACCTTATTTATATTGTTGGTGATAATATATTGTTCTACTTGGTCAGGAGTTTGATTGGTTAAACTGCTGTAGATTAGGATTAAGTTTGCTACACCTGGAGGTCGGAATTAATTAATAGTGAGAAGTAGTTGGACTCCCATTGAGGTTTACATCTCAGTATTTAGAGGGATCCGAGTGACTTATTGATTATAGACAAATTAATTAATTTATTAAATCAGTAAGAATATTTGAACCTAATGGTTCAAGTAGTCATACCTAATTCGATTGTTTCTCGCTTTCATTAAATCCGAACGTAACTTTGAACTAATTAAATTAGAATTAATAAAAATCAAATAAATTCAGCTCAAAAATCAATTTATCGAGTCTTATCCAATATCAATAAAATCCAGTCTAATCGAATCCAGCCCAAATTGTCAAAATCCAATCCAGTACAAAACAATCCAATCCAATTCAACAACCTATTTCGGTTCAGTAAAATTCAGTTTAAATACAATCCAATCCAATCAAATTTAATCTCATTTAATCCTATCAAATTGTAAATGTATTTCAAACTAAACATCACAAGACGGAAATACGACTTTATCATATTTCATTTGACAAAAAGAAAAGATAAAATTTTATTTATAATTACCATAATGTACAGGGTTACCCACAAAGGATGAGACTTGAGCGCCGACTGTACGGAATTTTCTTAAATTCATAACTCTCTAAATCTGTTCTCAGTTTTCGCTCTTTGCCAAATTATTAAATGAGCTATTACAAGACTATATTCAATTTAATTCAATAAAATTGGTCACATCTTGAGAGTTTCATTAGATTGTCTTAACAGTCTCATCCTTTTTGGGTAACCCTGTATTATAATAGAAAAATGTTTTACCTGGCCTATTTTCCGGATCGTAAGTTATTTCTTTTATTGTATCTGTCACACTTTTCTTTATTTTTTCCCGAATTATATCTGCACAATATATAACTATTCAAAAATGTAATAAATTCAAAGAAACTTTTTAATATAAAATTTTAAGAAGAATTTTTTAATTCGTCAAAAAAGCTCTTTTTAAATTCAGACATGAAATAGCTGATACAAATTGCTACAACTTCATTCAGAGATTCATCTCATTATAGAGTTATACAGTAACTTCCGTCATCCGTTTTTCCATACTTAATTAATTGTGAATCGTTATTGTTACTCTTTGCTTAAAATAAAAATACATTTCGAGTCCCCAAAAATACTTGTTTTGGAAAAAATATGGCTCCTTCCCTAATCCTAACAATAAAGTTCGTGGACTTTTTATTATTTTTTCGTAAGATTTCAAAATTTTACAAAATTCGGAAGTTTTTGAGACAAATTTTTGTAATTCTTAGCATCCATTATTATTATCCTTTCCCTGGGTCACGTGAGTTCCCACAAAAACGTTTCTTGGATACAAACCAACAGACAGACAATCAAAGATCCCATATAGACCAGGGTAAGTGGCGGAGCTCAACCCTATCTTCACTGTATGTCAGCCTACAGGTCGTTATACATTGTTTGTAGGTTGATTGTTAATAATAATAATAATATATAAATATATCTTATTTTAGGTTGGATATTTTATGTTCCTTGAGAATCATTGATGAAAATACAAGATTTAGGATCCGGGTCGGACTTCGACATCTTTTTCTCCGGATTTCTCAAACTCCGGAGCCGGGCTGTGTTGTTATCAGGCAGTACGGCCTGGAAATTAATCAATCATTGATAAAGGTACTGTAGACGAAATTTCAAGTGGCCTTCCATTTTTAACATGTCCTTAACTTTATCTGAATAACAATAGGAACGATATTGCCGTATTCTTTCATAACCTTGAAATCGCGTTAAATTCTAAATAAAAACCCTTAATATATCTGTAGCAGACTACCGCTAGGCACTATATAGAGAAGCCACAATTTAAAAAAATCAATTTTCCGAGCGAAGAGAACTAATTCATCAATAAGACAACTGTAAATTCGCCGGACATGCCTCCATATAAAGGGCCACTTAAAATTGTGTCTACAGTCCCTTATGTTATAATTATCATGATTAATTCTAATCAGAATTGAAATTTTGGAATATTTTGCAAGAACATCTTTCAATTAGAACGAAAGCAAAAAAACAATTTTTGTAAATGCAGATTTTTTCATCTCCATTTCTTAAATTAAGTTTTTATCAGTTTTAAAATCCTCGTTAAACCTCTGGTCGTGGGAAGTAGGTTCCATAAGTAGAATTAAATTTCTGGCACAAATACTGAAAAAAAATTTCCAATAATAATATAAAATTTTACTTAAATCAAAATAATCATTATTTATATTTTAAATAAAAAATGTGAGCATATTTCAACTAAAATTAATTTTAGAAAAAACAAACATAATATGAGTTTTTTCTCCTTAATACTCCCCTTTATTCAGAACAGTATTTTGATTGTAGGTTCATTAACAAAATAACAATTTAAAAAATAACTAGACAGAATTGGCTAAAACATTAAATTAGGATGATAGTACTACAGGGATACTCACAACGGATGAGACATCAGTGATGTAAGTTCTGAATTTATTCAGTCTTTGTTTTTTCTTTCAAGTATTGATCTCAATCTTATACAGGGCTACCGATTAGTTTAATTCCCCTTTAATGGCCCTAATATTATACTAGGCAGAGTAACTTAGTTTGAGGGATATATCATTAACCAACAATTTAACAGTGCTCACATTGGATATCAATATCAAGCGTTCAAGATTAACAATATTCACGCAGAAGTTCCGATCCCTGGTGCACTGGAGTGTTTCAGGTCGTCATTACATCTATTGTGGGTATCCCCGAATAGATTATCAAGTACAATAGGTGGCAACAGAGAAATGGATCAATTATACACGACGTCATTAGTGTCAAATATAACAAAGAAAACGAAATTTTCTCACATTATTTGTCATGTTTTTCAAGATTAAATAAAAAAGTGTAAAAACAGAAAATAAATAAGACATAAAATTGTACCTTTTTCACTGTAAGATAAGCTCTTTATTCTAAAAGGATCACTATTATTGTTAATTTTGTCGGACACAATACTGAGTTGACACTTGTGATGTAAGAATACAGCTGAGAGTGTACAAATACTACGTTGCCATCTATTGTACTTAACAATATATCTGGGTATCCCTAGAAGCGGAAATTTAACTCCCGAGTTTCCATTTCAGGGATATTTGTGGAAATATCAATAAAATAATTAAATAATAAAAAAACTGATCATATGAAATAATAATTCAAACCAAAAGATTTGTATCTACATAAAAAATGTTCTTAACCCATTTACAAAACCCGAGATTTCATGACGATACCCTGTCTTAAATTTTGGACTCAGAGCCCAAAACTTAAGACAGGGTATCGTTATGAAAACCAGTTTTAAAACCCGGGTTTCACGAATGGGGTTAGACAGTTTTGTGAATATCAATATTTTTGTTATGAAATATTATTTTTTTTTAGTTTGTTTATATTCTCCATTTTTCGAATCTCTTAAATAAAAATGTACACAAATGTTAAGACCCTAAAAAGGAAACTCGGGAGTTTCGATCAACGATATTCTTAATATTTTGGGCTCAGAGCTTAAAAGTAAACTGTGTACAAAATGAGAAAAAGTAAACCTGAGCTATTTGAATGTTTTGAATGTTGTCCTCTCCTACCGGGATCTTTGTAGCCTAACAAAAAAAAAACAATTTATTTTGTTTAAATGGTAAAATATTATTATTTAATATCCATAACCTTTTATCAGTGTTTCAGATCCATTTAACTTTGATGCTGATCCGGATTCTGGATCCAAATTGGAAAAAAATGGATCCGTATCCGGATCCAGGTCATGAACATTTCTAGATTCAATGATTTCTTAAAAGAAGAATTTTCAAAATATTTTTCTTCTTTTTTGATAATCTCTCTTTTTTTAAACAATTCAGATTTGGGGTTTAAGTGCAAAAGATTTTTATTTGTAGTTTTTTGTTGATATTTTACCCCTTGGAATGTTCTTAACCTGGTTTGAAAATTCTAAATTAAGTGGGTTGACTTTTCTACTTAAAGGGGGACAAACCGGCTATGTAAGGTAGTTGAACTGAGTATGCAGTGTTGTAGACAAGTTCTTTAGGATTCATTTGAGACATATAAAACTTTTTAAAGATCTGTAAATCCTGAGTTTAAGCGCAAAGTCGAAGTCAAAGTAGTACTTTTGGGTGAATACGTTTTCGGAATTTTTAATCTTATTTTTAAATAACGACGAGAAAAAATGTTCACAAAATTCTACAGTAAACTAATTAGTTGTTTAGGAGTAGGTTGAGAAAATAAAAATTAATCTTGTTCAATTTTAAGTTTTTATTTTTATTATTCTAGTTTCTCATTATTCACAAAGATTTTCTGCAGATTTTCTGGAACTATTGTTGAAAAGACGAAATTTAAAAAATGTGTAGAAATTTGCAAAAAAATTCATAGAAAGTAAGAAAGTCAATATAATGATGAAAACAAAATAATTGATTCTAGCATTGATTCATGGACAAATTTCATTTGAGAAATACCTACCCAGGTAATGAGTTTACTGTATAATTTTTACTTTATTTTTCGTCGTCGTTATTTAATAATTAAAAAAAACCGATTCTAAAAACGTACCCACCCAAAGTCATGATTTTGAACGTCGACTTTGCACTCAAACTTAGTAGTTAAACGTCGTGGAAAAGTTTTGTATGTCTCAAATGAATCCTAAAGAATGTGTCCACAAAACTGCATACTACGAATTGTAAAACTAAAATTGCAGAAAAAACCTTTTTGTCCTTGATATTTTTAATCACCTTATAGAGAAGAATATCTGCAC
This sequence comes from Eurytemora carolleeae, assembly GCF_000591075.1. Lineage (NCBI taxonomy): Eukaryota > Metazoa > Arthropoda > Copepoda > Calanoida > Temoridae > Eurytemora > Eurytemora carolleeae. Next base: position 16,210 of record NW_019397039.1, on the reverse strand, counting down.
TTTGTAACACTGGGTATAAATATAATCCTAAAAATATTCAGAAATATTATTCCATATCTTTTATCTGTTATTTATCTTTATTAAATACAATTCTCAGTGTTAAATCAAATCAAATCAAATCAAATCATTCTTTTAGGGACGTCCTACACCCACACCCCAAAATTGAAGTGACTGTACTAAATCAATAATGAAGTGAGGTCTTACGATTTGTATTTTTGCTAATTTCCACTTGGGTTTTTTAATAAACTCTGCAAAGAGGTTTGTAATCTACATTATTTTTACCATTAACATGAACGAAAACGTGCAAAATCAACAATCTACAACGGACATCCGACGTTATTGCCAGACCGCCAATCATTTTTCAATTTTGTTTAATGTTGTTGAATAAAGTTTTACCTAAAAGGACTTCTTTTAACTTCTCTGATTTGTCTTTGTACTGTGTCAACTGTGCTGAAAAAAAATAACAGCAATGGAGCATTTTCAATAAAGCCTCATTTTTAATTAGTCATGAGTATTCATATTTATCAGCTATTTTGCAAATTTGTGAAAATTTGAGATTTTCAAATTGGCAGATTTAACGCAAAGTGATGAAAGCACATGTCAAAATTTTCATTAATATTTGAATGAATTTGTGTAAAACCACCAAAAATCTTATTTTCTTCATTTCTTGAAGTTCCTAACTCACCTAATCTAGGAACAGTACAGAGCGTTCCAAGAATCCAACAGAGTTCTGAATGTTCCTTAACTGTGGACTGCTGGAACAGGATACATCTGTTAAGTAGAACTTAGAAATTGTTTTTAGCAGAACAATTTTAATTCTTGCATTCAGAAGGATTTCATTACAAAATACGGTGCAATTTTCATCTATTTTCATCTATTTTCATCTATTTTCATCTATTTTCATCTATTTTCATCTATTTTCATCTATTTTCATCTATTTTCATCNAACTATTTTCATCAACTATTTTCATCAACTATTTTCATCAACTATTTTTATCAACTATTTTCATCAACTATTTTCATCAACTATTTTCATCAACTATTTTCATCTACTATTTTCATCTTCTATTTTAATCTAATATTTTCATCTATTTTCATCTATTTTTGTTTATTTTCATATATTTTCATATATTTTTTTATATACTTTCTCATTTTAATTCATATCTATTTCATTCGGAGATTAAATTCTTAGCTCAATTTTCCCCCCTAAAAATTTGTAAAAAGGTTCTCCTTACCGGTCAGTATCTAGTCCGCAAGCTAGAAGACTCGCTGTCATCTCTCGTATTCCCGACCTATGCAGTATGTACGTAGAGTAACTGTTATGAACCCGAACAGTTTTTATTGAAAAAGTTTTGATTGAATCAGTATTTAATATTTGTTAAAATTATGTGCACTCTCCTCAATGATTGCATTTATTTTTGCTTTTAAATAAGTCAACAAGACGAGACGTAAGAATGATTTCTTAATTCTCCACACTCCATCTTGATCATTGGCCTCCATCCTTGTTCTCTATCTTTGAACTCCACCTTTGACCTTCACCCTTGAACTCGTTGTTTTAATTAAATGACTTAGATACTCAACCACAATCTAGGCTATTGGGCTCAGTACTTGATCTCGATCATTGACTTAATCCTTGACCTCAATCCTTGACCTCAATCCTTGACCTCAATCCTTGACCTCAATCCTTGACCTCGATCTTTGACCCCAATCCTTGACCTCAATCTTTGACCCCAATCCTTGACCTCAATCCTTGACCTAAATCCTTGACCTCAATCCTTGACCTAAATCCTTGATCTCAATCCTTGATCTCAATCATTGACCTCAATATTTGACCTCAATCCTTGACCTCAATCCTTGACCTCAATCCTTGACCTCAGTCTTTGACCCCAATCCTTGACCTCAATCCTTGATCTCAATCCTTGATCTCAATCCTTGATCTCAATCATTGACCTCAATATTTGACCTCAATCCTACTCCACGACCTCGACCCGCAACCTAGGCCATTCATCCTGACCCATGACCTCGAACCTTGACCCAGATATTGACCTCTAGTTTTACAAGGAAGATTGTTCTACCTGAGTGCTCCTGGATCTTGAGGCAATGTTATAGCATGAAGGTCAACCACGCAGAACATCTGATATAGACTAGATTCAAATATTTTTTCTTATTTAAATTAAAATGTATTTTTTCATCTTTGTTCAAAATGAAGTTTGCAGAATTCATTAATAATAAAATCCCAAGAATTCAAAAAATGATATGATTCCCAAAAAGAACACTTCATGTATCTAAATATAAAGTAGTTATCTCGGTGGTGTGTGTTGGTGTTTGGACCGATTTGCCTCAAATGTTAAGTGGGAAACTTTATTTGAAATTTTAACTTGGATAGGTCGACTTTAATCGGAAAAACTTAGTTTACAGGCAAATCTAGGTGTTCATGCTAGAATTTAGGTTTTTAAGTTTTAAAATTATCATGTGACACAAAATCGCTTCAAGATTTAATACTCACTTCTGAGATTTAGGATCAAATTAACAAGATTGGGCTATTAATATCCAACATTTAGGATCAAACTAACAAGATTAGACTATTAAATATCCAAGATTTAGGATCAAATTAACAAGACTAGGCTATTAAATATCCAAGATTTAGGATCAAACTAACAAGATTAGGCTATTATATATCCAAGATTTAGAATCAAATTTACAAGACTAGGCTATTAAATATCCAAGATTTAGGATCAAACTAACAAGATTAGGCTATCAAATATCCAAGATTTAGAATCAAATTTACAAGACTAGGCTATTAAATATCCAAGATTTAGGATCAAATTTACAAGACTAGGTTATTAAATATCCAAGATTTAGGAACCAAAACCCGAAGACCTGAATTTTTTTTTTTCAAATTACTTAACGAGTTTTACGATTTATAAAATCTTCCTTATTCATTCTGTTTTCTACAGTTAATTCTTCTCCCCATCTTTTTACAGCGCCGAGATAATTTCCTGAATTAAAATAATTATTTTTTACAAAATAAAAAGATTAATTAAAACAAAAACTTAAAAATATCTTTATCTTATTATGTGTGTGGATCTGGAATTTTTTACATATTTCTGTTCCCCCTCTACCTTCTTCGCCCCATTATGAAAGCACCCCACCCCTCCTATTTAATGCTACATATCAGATTCACAACGGTACCACTTAAAAGTTCATAATACTATAGCTAGCTGCTTAGTTAGTAAAATTTGAGAACAAAACATTAGGTTTAAAGGATATGACTTTGACAAAAAAAAACTTTTTTCCCTATGTTTCGGGGGAAAAAAATCTGGTCTTGGTTTTTAACATTTCTTCTGCAGTAAATTGGCAGGAACAAGGAACAATAAATAGAAATCGTTTATCACAGTGAGATTTATTGGGTTTCCAATTTATAAGTTTTAGTTTTTTCCATGTTTAGAAATAAATCAAATTTAGTTTATCATTTTTTTACTGGAGAAATAAATAGAAATCATGACAAAATTGTAAATGCGATAAGTAAAAACTATATATATAAGGTGGACGCTGACTAGGAGTAGGCGCTGTCTTGGTTAAGTTGTGATATATAAAACTACGGAGCATTGTAAAACCATTATTTTAGGACTGTGGTTGTTTTTAATACTTTCGCTAGACCAAAATATATTTACACTTGGTTAGTTTTTACTGTAAAATATTCCAAATAAACCCAACGAAAAGTTAAAGAAAATCTTATTGATCAAAAGAAATATTTTCAAGAAAATAAGACAGTGCTTAGGATCCGGATCCGTTGGATCCGCAAAATTTTGGCTGCCTGGATCCGAATCCACGGATCCGGATCCAAGGGGCAAAATATCATCCAAAAACTGTAAAAACCCAAATCTAAACTTTTGAAAAAAGGTATTATTAAAATTTCCCGATTTCTGAATGGTTCAGCAAGTTTTAGCATAAGAATAAGCGAAAAACATGAGACAAATAATTTGAAAACTTTGTTTTGTTAAAAAAATCAGTAAATCTTTAATGACCTGGATCCGGATCCACATTTAGATCCGTGTCCATTTTTTCCAGTGCGGATCCGGAACCGCATCAAAATTAAAACCTAAGCACTGGTAGCAGAATTAACTGAAAACAAGCTGAGAAATTTTCTTCATAGAACAATGTTAATAGTTAGGTGCAAAATTCTTTAAAATTTGGGAAGTGAAAATATTTTACGATTGTGTCAATTAAGAATTTCATAGTTTCAGAGGTAAGAATGTACAACGTTTTGAGGCTTCACAAGAGTCTGAGATGCAAAACCTACTTCAAATTGTATGCTGGAAAAATTTGCGCTTTTTACATAAAGCTAAATTTTTACTCTGATCAAAAATATTAACTAAGACGATTTTTCAAACGGAAAACGAAAAACAGATTTACTAATCGTTTTGGTTTAATGTATTTCATCAGTGTACAAATTTTGCTCTGTGCATCGTTAATCTTGTAACGCTTGATCTCAACGTCCAATGTGGACATTTATTAATTTGAGGACCATTACTTGAATCCCTTAATTAAAGTAATCCCTGCAGAGACACCACGTGATGTCGAAGTAGAATAAATTAATACGTAGGTCTGTATAAGATGAAGATCAATACTTGATCAGGAGATTCAGAATACAAAAATTCTGGCCTAGAATGCTAAACTTATACACAAACTCATCGTTACTAAATTAAATCCTAATCGCTAAAAAAGGATTAAATCATAAATATGAAAGAAATGAAATAATCAGGTAATGTTTAATATTACTACTACCTAAATGTAATGTTCCTGTGGGCTGAAAATGAAATAATCAGGTAATGTTTAATATTACTACTACCTAAATGTAATGTTCCTGTGGGCTGAATACCAGAAAATGAAATAATCAGGTAATGTTTAATATTACTACTACCTAAATGTAATGTTCCTGTGGGCTGAATACCAGAAAATGAAATAATCAGGTGATGTTTAATATTACTACTACCTAAATGTAATGTTCCTGTGGGCTGAATACCAGAAAATGTTCGTGGGTTTGCAACTTCTGCACTGACAAACAATACCAGTAAATTCAAGCCTTTATAAATTATAAAAGCTGAAGAGGAACAGTTCATAAAAATTTGAGAGAAAATTGTATATTCCCAAGAAAGAAACGCTATTCTCAACTACAGTGAGACCAGAAAACTGTGGATAGACTCAAGATTTGGTTTCAGATAGTCCTATGAAAACAAAAGACACGGCAATTGTGCAATATGCACGGACTCATTTTACGAACTGAGAGATTTCTAGGTAGAACAATTTGCTTTGATTGAAAAAAATTGCTTTAATATCGCCTGATCAGCATATTTCTTATTCTTACAGCAGAATAATCGATTAAGTACATAGTACAGGAACATCGTAATCTTCAGTTAGTTCATGGGGAAAAAACCCTATGTTGATTTTAAAGCTTTCTTTAACAATGGACAGGATATTCTAAAAATCTGAAAAAATATTGCTAGATTTGGTTCTTCTTCCTTACAGTTGCTGACGTAAGTAAAAACATGGGGTAATTATTTTCTCTAAAATCAAAGGTTCCTTTAACGGCATTTAAATAGTTCATGTCTCAATGTCAGGTCACTTAGATTAACGCCAACAGTTCCTTAGATTAACATAAACATTCCCTTAGATTAACGTCAAGAGTCCCTTAGGATAACGTCAGAGTCCCTTAGATTAACGTCAAGAGTCTCTCAGATTAACGTCAGAGTCCCTTAGATTAACGTCAAGAGTCTCTTAGATTAACGTCAAGATTAACTTTATTCAAGTGAAACAAATATGTAAAGGGGAAATGAATGAATTTTTGAGTGACAAGGATTAATTCATTTAAAATTCGGTGATGGTGATGGACCAAACCTCTGTAGAGTAAAAAAAGTATATGTTAGTCCCACATTTATTGAAAATATATTTCGGTCTGGGTTGACTCTCGTCATTCAAAATGCATCAAAATTAATTTTGAAAAGCTGAAATAATTTACTTTTCAAAAAACGGGGTTAGATCAAAGCTTAAATTTCCTTTTTAAAGCTAAATAATATTTTTAAAATCAGAATAAACATTTTCCTGTGATATTCTATTTTCTTCGCTACAGCACGCCCAGTGTTGGCGTACGCGTCTAGTATTTCACGAGCAAGGGCGTCCCAGATACTTAACAGAAATTTATCATCAGGATTTTAGGAATTTAACCATCTTATAGACTGTCGACATCATTTTTAAGTAAACCCCATGCAATTAATGGTAAATTCCATAGAAATCCCACAAATGGAAATTATCAGGTAAAATGATTACAGGGATTACAGGGTGCTGTTGTGAATTGAAGGGTTATTATAAATCATGTCGACTCAACAACCTCTTTAATTGTTTGAGAAATAATAAAATAAATAAAATAAAGACTATATGTATATTGTATAACAACACACAAGTAATCTCGGCATTTTTTTCAATTTCTGAAGAACTCGAAAAAAGTATTATTTTATATGAAATCTTATTTGATGTGGTTATAAAGCAAACAGCTTGAAAATCGACTGATCATTTATAAATTGCGTCTAAGGGTCGTCTTCCTGTTTCCCTGTTCTACTGGTTCCACTGTATTGCAAACATTTTTAGAAAACTGTTTTAACCTGACAGATTTAGGAACAGGTTCATTAGGATTTTTCTTTCTCCAAACCCATCTTGGGTTTGCCCTGTTATCTCTAGCAGCGTGATGAATCCATCTCATTCCCTCAAAATATGACCTAGGAAAAAATTAAATTAAGATCTAGGAAGTGTTAAAACAAATAAGTGTTCCAAATAAGACCTAGGAAAAAATTAAATTAAGATCTAGGAATTAAAACAAATAAGTGTTCCAAATAAGACCTAGGAAAAAATTAAATTAAGATCTAGGAAGTGTTAAAACAAATAAGTGTTCAAAATAAGATCTAAGAAAAAATCATAATAAGGTCTAGAAAGTGCTAAAACAAATAAGTGTTCAAAATAAGACCTAAGAAAAAATCATAATAAGGTCTAGAAAGTGCTAAAACAAATAAGTGTTCAAAATAAGACCTAAGACAAAATCATAATAAGGTCTAGAATGTTTTGAAACAAATAAGTGTTCAAAATAAGACCTAAGAAAAAATCATAATAAGGTCTAGAAAGTGTTGAAACAAATAAGTGTTCAAAATAAGACCTAAGTAAAAATCATAATAAAGTCTAGAAACCTTTGAAACAAATATGTGTTCAAAATAAGACCTAAGAAAAAATCATAATAAGGTCTTGAAACAAATAAGTGTTCAAAATAAGACCTAAGTAAAAATCATAATAAAGTCTAGAAACCTTTGAAACAAATATGTGTTCAAAATAAGACCTAAGAAAAAATCATAATAAGGTCTAGGAAGTGCTAAAACAAATATGTGTTCAAAATAAAACCTAAGAAAAAATCATAATAAGGTCTAGAAAGTGTTAAAACAAATAAGTGTACAAAATAAGACCTAAGAAAAAATCTAAATAAGATCTAGGTCAAGTGTTAAAAAAATTGCCAAATAATTTATCAAAAAAGGACCTAGGAAGTGTTTAAAATAAGACTAAGGAAGTGATAAAAATAAGGCCTAAAAAGTGTTAACAGTGTGAGAAATAGAAATTTTTCTAACTTTTACTAGGAAATGTTAAAAATAAGACCAATAAAGTATTCAAAAAAATCTTCAGAAAAGTCCTTTTTTTATTAATTACGTGATCACTTAAATTCGTTTAATTTGTCCGAAAATTCGATATTCTTCGACAGTAAAAAATGGAGAAATTAATGGTAAAAGATTGGTTTCCGCGATTAAATTTTTAGCTTTTTTATGGTAACATAAAAATTTAAGAGAAAAAGAAACTTCTAAAGGAGAAAACTTACCTCGAACTACATATTAAATTCCCCCCTCCCACTCATCTTCAAAAACCAGTAATAAATTCAGGAGTTTTTATTTTCAGGAGTTTGTCTTTCAGGAGTTTGTCATNGGTACCTTGTTGATGTAATAGGTGTTGGAACCATGTAGGTGATTGCTCCAACCTTAACCTTCTCTAGTCTCATTACAGGCCTGGATATACGATAATCAACCAATCAAAATCAATTAATCAATTAATCAATCAATCAATCAATAAGCCAACAAACCAATTAACCATTCAGTCAATCAATCAACCATCAACTAATAACTCCTCAATCAATCCACACTCATCGATCAATCAATAACTCATCAATCAATCCACAATCACCAATCAATCAATCATTGATCAGCCATCAACCGATCTAATCTAATCAGGAAATCGTGAAAAACACTTGTAAAGTTTCAGAGTCAGTAAAATATATAAAATAGCACTAATATATCAGGTCTGAATAATATCCCCTGCGGACACTTTCAATTCAAGACTCGAATTTTCCCGATCTCTAGCTGGCCGACTGCAGATTTTTGTTGCGTCTAATTGGTCAAAAATTGATATGATTTGTCGACTTGCAAAAGAAATGAGTGATGGCATTTTTAGGTGATTAACAATACAAAAGCAAACCTTTAATTTTGAACCAAATACTAACCTAGCATTTTCTACAGCAGCCAAAATAATTCTAGTCGGGTCCACCTCGACATTTTCATTATTCTTTAATTTCTCAAGCTGAACCTCCTTAAATATAAGGAACTTCATTGCAATATTTTAAAGATAATCTAAATTATGCCCCCCTTCCCCCACCTCCCCGAGTTCTGAAAATAATTTTCAAAGCTCCAGAAAAACTAAAAACAATTTTTAAAACTAATCTAGATTCAATAATTTCAATATTTACTCTCAATGAATGAGGCTCAAATTAGAAGAAAAAAAACTTTACAAAGCTAGGATTGCAGTAAATCGATAATCTACTTTCCTTCTCTCTCCCCTAGTCCAATGAAAGATGAATATAGACTACAAACCTTTAATTTATTGTAAAGTTTCATCATCAGTTGTTCTCCTAGCATGCCATCGTTATGATTTGTCACCATTTTACTAAACTTTTTCATCAGATCGTTCTAAACAAAGGAATTTGTTCAAGCAGAGAACTGTTGATTAAACGGAATAAGTTAATCTTGTTGTTTCCTTCCTGGAAGATAAGTGAATTAACAATTCCTATAAATTCCTATGAAATTAAATTTTAAGACGAATTGCACTTTCTTAACAAAGTATTAAAGGGACAGACCGGCTATGTAAGGTTGTTAAACTGAGTATGCAGTGTTGTGGAAAAATTCTTTAGGATTCATTTGAGACATATAAAACGTTTCAACGATGTATAATTACTGAGTTTGAGCGCAAAGTCGACGTTCAAAATCATGAACTTGGGTGAGTACGTTTTCAGAATCGTTTTTTTAAATTATTAAGTAACGACGAAGAAAACTATAGTAAAAATTCTTTAGTAAACTAATTAGATGTTTAGGATTATATTTCTCAAAAAAATTTGTCAATAAATCAAAGTTAGAATTAATTATTTTCTTTTCCATCATTATATTCATTGAATTTCTTTACATTTACATCTGTTTGGAAAAATGTGTCATTAACTCCTGTTCTTTGGTCTGTTTTCGTACATTGAGGGATTTTACCGTGCACGGACCACAAAATAAACACTTCATCATATATTTATTAATTGGTTTAATTGGTGTGTTTATGTTTATATTTCACGGGTCTGATAATTTAAAACATCTCTTTTCCAACTTCCTTGGCCGTTCAGGAATTCAGCCAGTTATCGAGCTTGTTTTTGAAAATGTTCAGGTTTCCAGCAGTTATGATTTCATATGGATTATCATTCCACGCATTGATTTAATTTGTAAATTGTACTTTGAAACCTAGATAAATAAAAGCGGTCTCTTTCGACAACTTTTTTGAATATCATTCGAATGGCGCGTGTAGGTTATGTTTTGAAGAATAAATATGAAAATGGTGGAGAAAATAACCAATTCTTTATATATTCCTTAAACCTACCAAATCATAATCATAAAATTATGTTATCCTGTAAATACTAAAACAAAACTTATTATTCAACTTTATACCTGGAAATATGCCATGTTTGCATCTTTAGCAGCAGCCTACATTCATCAATTAATCAATATTATTCAATATCAATCAATCAATCAAGCTTAGAGACAGATATTATATTTGTTTAAGTTGTCTTTGTTAGTTGGATAATTTTCAATTGCAGATCTATGTAACAGGGACGACCGGATTTTTTGCAGCAGAGACATTGACAAAAATTGAAAAATAACCTTTTTAGGTCATATAAAACAATGCAATTTCTCTCATTGTTAGTCAAATAAAGGGCAAAAGGCACCGTTGTGGATCAGGCATGTAACACTTTTTTAATTTTTCAGTTTTTTTGTAAATTAATTTTTTTTATTTAAATTTCGAAATTTTCTTAAAATTTACTCGACACTCAACAGTTATTTTAACCTTTCTTTATAAACATTAGAAAGAGTGTCAAGAGGACATTATGTAAAAAATTGATTTATTTTTCCTTGATAGGTACAGCAGCTTTTCTATTGTACTCAGGTGTATTTTTTATCTGGTTTAGTTCTTCCAAGCTCAAAGGAGATTCGAACCTAAAAAGTAAGGCTTGAATTTTAAGCCGATTAGATTTCCCAGTCGAAGTATTTGGAACAGGATCCAATAAAAGCGGATTCAAATGATTAAAAAACAATTTCAGTAAATATTTAAATTTTTAATTTAAGAATTCACGCGAGGTGTTACTTAAAAATGACCCAACTTCTTTAAAGTAAATTTTATAAAATGAAATTAATTCGAATTTGATAGTTAATGTTTATTTTATAATATTCAAGATTATTTACCTTGAAAATCTTTTACTTGCAAATATAATTACTTTTAATTAAATAAAATAGTTTATCTTGCCGAAACTTTTTTCATCTTGAAAACCTTGAAAAACCTTGAAAACCTTGAAACCTTGAAAACCACCTTGAAACCTTTAAAACCTTGAAACCTTTTACCTCTCTGGCCACATACACATCAGCCGAACTCCAGGTTTTTCTAGAGCCCCGACATTTCTTACAAACCTGGCAAGGCTTGGCCGAAACATTCTGAAAAAATAACCATTTTTTAATATTTCTGGCACACCCTCGGGGGTCAAATATTTGCGAGTTAAGTATTTTAGAGATCACATACTTTTTATGTCTTGTGAAAGTATTAAATTTAAAAAAATGTAAAGGTAAATAAAAAATCAACATTTAACATTGCGCAATTTTCTAGAATTGAGATCAAATTTTTGAATTTTCAATCTTAAGTGTTCCATAAAAATTACACGAGATTTTATTGGCTTTGGTCATCTAGATGAGAAAGAAAGATCATCAGTTATATCAGTTTAAAGTTGTACGTCATCGAAAAAATATTTGCGCAAAGTTTCCAAAAACGTTTATAAGTACAGTCGTAAAATACGATAAATTCAATTTAACAAATTTCTAGTAGGACAAAAAAAAACAAAATTCTTGAAAAAACTTTTAGCAAAACTCGAGGCATATTTTAATATTTCAGCACCGATATTCCGTTAGGACAATCATTTACATGTATAGTAGTCTTTGGCTTTACTTATTAAGGCACTTTTTTTAATCAACATATTTGAAAAATAGAAATAACAAAAAACGCAACAAAAAAAAATTCTATTGTCGTTCATAAACTAGAAACATATTTTAAAATTTCAGCTCAATATTTTTTTTCCTTTGAGTAATTTTTTGACTTAGGAGATCAGAGAGAAAAACAATTCTATTTTTAAGCTTTAAATTGCCATTTTTTTTTCAGGACATATGTATGGCAAATAATTTTGGCATGTTTCACAAAATCGTTTAAATATTACAATGTGAAGAATATGCAATTGTTACATGAGATTATATTAACCCTCCTCTGTATCCTGTCCTGGTCGGATAAAACACCATTCCTTGTGAAACTTGTTGTCTAGCTTGTAGCACTTAGGACTACAGTAACGGCGTATCTTGCACCCAACACATCGCTTGAAGGTAAAGTCCCAGTCTAGATGAACACAAGGAAAGTATCCACACTTAAGCATATACTTCTCTTCAGTAATTATGCTTACTTCTTTGGGCAAAGCTGTTAATTCACTTACATCCTTTATTCAAGGGTATATATTTATTTTAATTATAACTCCCCCACTAAACACACCATAACCCCTCAGCTTTGACTTCAGACTTGACTTCATACTTGACTAAAAATTTTGTAGAACATTAATTCATATTTAAATTTTTTAAGTTTCCTCCACCCCAACCCCACATTCTCTCACAGAAGAGAAATTCAAAGCTTCTCTAGCAGACATAACTGTAAAACAAATATCTAGAAAAAGGACTGAACTTGTTAAACTTTAATAATATACCCTTGCCTTATAAATGAGATCAACCGTCTGTTTACCCAGGATTTCCAAGAGGGCAGAGTAAACAGACCCGTAGTAATGAACAATTGGCCAGTATATGTTGGGATCCTTGGCCAGCTGTAGTGGGTGTAGATCCATGGGTTCCAGTGCCAGAAAACGGATGGTGAAAATAACCTCATGTTTACTGTAGTTCCTAAAGTTGTCCAGCCTTCTATTCAATCCAGACTCGAGGGTGAAGATAACACTATAAAATAGCTGAGCAAGAGTTTCATCTCGGCTCATTATATACTCCTTCCGGTAGACGCTTAATATTCTTTGCTTAGTAATATCTTCACACTCTTTACATAGGTTTCCACAAGATATTATGTCATGTTCGCAGGAATAATTTGGTAGATTCAAGCTTAGTCGGTCAAAATACTTATCATCTGAAGTTGCAAGCGCATCCATTCTTGATCCTAAGTTATTTTCAAGCTTTACAGGCTGTTGTATGAAAATAGAGTTTTCGATTCTACCCACTGCTAAATAGCCAGGTGTTTCATGGAATGTTTCAGAGCTAATCAATTCCAATCTGAGCTCTTTAGAACAAGATTTAACTTGCAAATAAGACTTGGCCAAGAGTGGGAACTCCATTGCCTCCATTGCCTCCTTAGTTATTCTAGATTTTGAGGAATCCAGGGATTTCAGTTTGAAAAGAATTAATCCTGCAATTCCGATCAAATGATATGTATCGCCAATTGATTTGAATGTATCAAGCTCCGTAAAGCAGATCCGGTTGAGAAACATGAGAGAGGTTTCAAAACTATCACTGCTGAGCATTAAGTTATCTTTAGCTTCTCTCTTATGGTTTAGGTTCAAATATAAAGCCCTACCAATTGCAGCAAAAGCTTCAACTGAGCCCTTTTCTGCAGCTATCTTGTAGTATTTAATTGCTTTCCTATCACTGAAAGGTCGACTTTTCTCAAACGGGGGACGAAGTGCCAGTTGACATATATCCCAATCACACACAAATCTTAGCTCATATGTTAAACCAATAATCAGAGCTGCTTTCCAATCCCCTCTTTCAGCCATCTTTTTCATCTCTGACCTTGACACACCTGCTGGAGAACTTATATACTCCCTCACCATGTTCAGAGTTTCAAGATTGTAGAATGATTTGATCCAAGTGTAGAACGAGTGTAAAGAATCTGAGGTCAGATTATTACCCCGAAGTGTACTTGCATTACACACTGTAACCAATTTCACGCACTGTTGACTGCAGTACCAATGAATTCCGCATTTGCAAACCAGTGCATGCTTGGTATTGGATATACTGTAGGTACATGCAACACACCTTGTATAGGTCTCTTTTAGATCTATTGTGTAGTTTTTGATTGGGTCTTGAGAGTTTTCCTTACAATGAGACGGGTATGTTTTCTCTTTCTCAGATGTTGTTAATCTTTGAGACAGGTATTCTTTCTTGCTACTGGACGGATCGGATACAAATATATTTCTTAAATTAGATTCTATATCAGAAGTTTTTTTGTTCTCTTTTCCATGGGAAAGCGGCATTGTTGTCTCAGTGCCAGGGACAGAAACAAACATCTTTCTCGAATGATTGTCAAGCTCTGATTGTTCTTTAGTATCCGACATATTTGACACCCTTTCTCTTCTCTACATAAAATACTATTAATTAATTATTAACTATTACTAAAAGTAAATAGTTACTAGGACATAGTCCTTATGTGGACAGGACCATATTGAACACTACATCCCATTCAACACTGTTATGGTTGGCAGGTCCTGGCTCTTTAAGGCTCACAACTGGTGTATTAAAAAACCGTTATTACAAGCATTCAACTCCTCAAAAACTTATCAGTTGGATTTTTAAATAAAAAATACAAAAATTAAGCCAGTTGGAGTTGTTAAAAAAAATTTACACAAGTAAGTGTCAGTTTCAGACCATATATCCTTTAACAAAGAAAAATGTGCAAGAAAAAATAACAACCTTTGACAAAGAAATTTTTCCATCATCTTTGTTAGAAAATTAAATTTATCGAGTTTCTGATATAAGAAAAAAAATACACATCTTTACCTTCACATAAATGTAAGCAAATTTAACATGAAACTTTGTCTCCAAAATAGGAAAAAATTATCTTTAAGTGTTATAAAACATTTAAATCATTAAGGGTCCAAGCAGGTTCTTTCTTTTAAGGCCAAAAGAGACATAAATATTGGAGATCAAGTTAAAAATGGTAACATTATGCAATGAGCATAGATTATAGCACTTTCAGGGTGGCCAAAACTTTTTTGAAAAAATCCGTACAAAAATCCGTAAATTTTCAGAAAAAATCCGTACAATCCGTACAATTTTCGAAAAAAAATCCGTACAATCCGTACAATTTGAGAAAAAAAATCCGTACAATCCGTACATTTTTTTTAACAAATCCGTACATTTTTTTAAAAATCCGTACAATCAGTAAAATTTTCCAAAAAAATCCCTACAATCCGTACATTTAAGAAAAATAAAACCATAATTGAAAATAGAACCAGAGAACCAGAGAACCAGAGAACTAGAGAACTAGAGAACTAAAGAGCGTTGATTTTAATTTTTAAAACTGTTTAGATCAGTGTGAATTAGGCCATTTAACAAACAAATGATTAAGTTATAATTAGAAAGAGTGGAGTGTAAATTTAGGATCTTATATAATTAAAATTAGCGTGGTGGGAGGTAGTACAGGGGTTGCACACCCAATTAAAAGAAAGTTAATATTAAACTAAAAATGAAAAGATTTACAGATAAACGGAAGAAACCTGAGAGGATGTTCTCAGTTCTGAAAAAGAGACAGATAGATAGATAGATAAACAGACAGACAGATAGATAGACCGATAAATAGACAGAGAAACAGATAGACACATATACATATTGATAAACAGAGAGACAGATAGGATATATAAACAGATAGATAAAAAGATAGATAAACTTACATGCAGATAGATAGATAGCTAGCCAGATAGCTAGACAGATAGCTATACAGATAGCTAGACAGATAGCTAGACAGATAGCTGGACAGATAGCTGGACAGATAGATAGAAAGATAGCTAGACAGATAGCTGGACAGATAGCTAGACAGATAGCTAGACAGATAGCTAGACAGATAGCTAGACAGATAGCTAGACAGATAGCTAGACAGATAGCTGGACAGATAGCTAGACAGATAGCTAGACAGATAGATAGAAAGATAGCTAGACAGATAGCTAGACAGATAGCTAGACAGATAGCTAGACAGATAGCTAAAAAGATAGACAGATAGATATTCATATTCTCAATTGAACACTTCTAGGACACATCTCGAAAATTATGAATGAATTTTAATTGTCAATTGAAACATCAATCTAATATTATTAAGAATGCAGAAAATAAGTTAAACTAACTTCATTTTGACGAGAATTTTTTTTTAAATTTTCATGAAAAATTTGCCGAAATGAGTGAAAATTAAAAAAAAACCGGTATATTTCCAGGATAAAAATTCGTACAATCCGTGTAAGATCTACGGATCTTTTCTTAAATCTTGATGTTCAGGTTGAATCCAGAAATCGTGATCTAAAGAAGCACATGAAGATCTTCTCATCCAACTCTACACTTGTTCCTACTATTATATACATAAATATTTATTCAAAATTATATATAAGATTTTATCTGAGAATTTAACTAAAGTTTTATGTTAAATGTATTTTTCTGGCCTAAAGTTTTAGATCTTCAAGCTTAACAAGCTTTTTTATAACGTCTAAGTTTATGATTTGAGAGCCTATAAAAACAAAATTATATTAATGGTCTAT
>NW_019397038.1:101113-114803 GCF_000591075.1 Eurytemora carolleeae | reverse complement strand
ATATTAGAAATTCAAAATGTGTTCTTATTTCAATTAAAATGAATTATGATTAAAAACAAATCAGATTTCAATCTTTCGTGCATTTTACTTTAGTTAAACGTGGTAAGGGAGTGTTTATTTTTTACATCATAATGTATCTCTTAAATTGATTACTAATATTTACACCTTTTAACGCGTACACAAAAAAACTTGCCAAAGTTCTCAATGACAAAGAAATTTAATTTTTATGCCCCTGCCTGTACCTTGAACCCGGTCCCAGTTGAGATCAGAAATGGAATTATATGGACGCCCGACATCAAAAAATGATTATCATTTAGAATAAAAAAATGTAACTTTTTTTCTAATCCCAATATCGTTGCAACCTGAGGAAGTAAATCTTTGATATTTAAACTTATTTAACTTTTTTAGATAGCTTTTATAGTATAAAATATCTAATTTGAACGACATCAAGTCACAATTTACACATATATAAGGATAAATATAGATTTAGGATAAAAATCTGTAATATTTTCAAACGCAACTCCTGTTTACAGGGAAAGGACAAAATAAAATAAAGTTAGGTACTGAAAAACACAGTTTGAGACATGGCTACAATTATTACACATATAATTGATGAAAATTATATAAAGACCTTGTTATTCCTTATATCTGGATAATATTAGGACAAAGTCATTCTTTATAAAAGGAGAATATGGATCCAAGTTATTCTTTATACATGGAGAATATTGATCCAAGTTATTCTTTATACTTGGAGAATATGGGACCAAGTTATTCTTTATACATGGAGAACATGGATCCAAGTTATTCTTTATACATGGAGAATATGGGACCAAGTTATTCTTTATACTTGGAGAATATGGGACCAAGTTATTCCTAATACTTGATGAATATTGGACCAAGTTATTCTTTATACTTGGAGAATATGGGACTAAGTTATTCTTTATACTTGATGAATATGAGACCAAGTTATTCTTTATACTTGGAGAATATGGGACCAAGTTATTCTTTATACTTGTTGAATATGAGACCAAGTTATTCTTTATACTTGGAGAATATGGATCCAAGTTATTCTTTATACTTGGAGAATATGGGACCAAGTTATTCTTTATACTTGGAGAATATGGGACCAAGTTATTCTTTATACTTGGAGAATATGGATCCAAGTTATTCTTTATACTTGGAGAATATGGGACCAAGTTTATACTTGGAGAATATGGGACCAAGTTATTCTTTATACTTGATGAATATTAGACCAAGTTATTCTTTATACTTGGAGAATATTGGATACTGAACCTGGAGAATACTGGATACTGAACTTTGAGAATATTGGATTCTGAACCTGTAGAATATTGGATACTGAACCTGGAGAATATTGGATACTGAACCTGGAGAATATTGGATACTGAATCTGGATAATATTTGATACTGAACCTGGAGAATATTGGATACTAAACCTGGAGAATATTGGATACTGAACCTGGAGAATATTGGATACTGAACCTGGAGAATATTGGATACTGAACCTGGAGAATATTGGATACTGAACCTGGAGAAGTATACCGTTGAACCTCCACAACCCCACTCAAGTACAGACAGGTCCTTATGTAGTAATGTACACAACAACTGTACAGTAGCATCATCCAACCAGGGTATACTATACATATATTAAATTCAGTTACATGCAGAGTATGTAGTATAGCATCATTAAGAGTGATCAATATTGGAATTAAGCCAACCGCCAACAGGGGGTTGCTGCGTTTTCACTAAAATAAAATTGCAAGTAAAAAAATCCTCAATAAGGTTGCGAATCGACGATTTAATTTAGGAGAGATCACCTTAAGGCCCAAAAATATGTTTGAAAATTTCGTGTTTTACATAATCAAATTTTATGCTGGATTCAAATCTGAAAAACGCTTTTAAAAATATAAAGAATTAAAGAAGTTATAGCCAAATTAAGGTCCAAAATCAGTTTTTCAACTTTTTAATGTTTTTTTTTTGGTGAGTTTTCTAGCTCTAAATCATTCAATTTTCATTTTTAAAGCGCTTTTCAGATTTGAATTAAGCATTTAGATAATGACGTTTAACATGACATTTTAAATTTTTTTTATGGGGTATGACGTTATTTCTCCGATATTTAATCGTCAATTCGCAACCGTATGGACGATATTAATTTTTTTTTATTGCAATATTTGTATTAAGTGAAAACGCAACAAACTCCGTTGGGCGCTTTTCTATGAAGAAAATAAAAACGGACAGTTCAAACGATACTATCTATTTAAATCAACATAAGAAGCTAGTGTTTGGAAAAAAAGTACCATCAGTTCTGAGGGAAAAAAGTCAAGTATTGCTTACTGCAAAAAATGTTGAAAAATTAAAAGTTTTAATTCAAATTTGTCATTTAAAGTGTTTTAATGAAATGACTGATATCTATTATCCATAGAATAATAAAACTAAGGAAATAATAAACGTTTTTAATTACATAAAAAGTTGTCTGCAGCTGATGTGTTTGTCCGCTATAATCTCATTTTTGAGTTGACACGGCTAAGAAATAGAAAAAAAGAAGAAGCATTGAGACAATAAACAAAGTGCTAATAAATGTACTGAAACTAGTATAGATAAGGATTTCTTTTCAATAGAAAACATACATATAATTTTAATGAAATATCTTTAGAAAAAAGTTCTCAACTTCCTCTTTATTTGTATGTAAGGTAGTTGAACTGAGGTCGCAGTGTTGTGGAAAACTTCTTTAGGATTCATTTGAGACATACTGTAAATCCTGAGTTTGAGCGCAAATTCGACGTTCAAAACTCCTGATTTGGGGGTGGATACGCTTTCAGAATTAGTTTTTTTTTAATTATTAAATATTGAATGATTGTCGAATTTTACAGCTATTTTTCACGTAAAATTCTTATTTTTCAACAATAGTGAGGTCATTTAAAAAATGTTAAGTTTCTTGCCCCTCGAAAAAATTTCTGTTTTAAACTTATATATAGGAAACTTATATATATAGGAAAGTAATTAGTGAAATAAATACCAATGCCCTAAGACCAACCACCTCTGTTTGTAATTTACCTCCCAACTGGAAGATTCTTTTCTTTGGATTTCTCTAGAAAGGTTTGATAGCACTCCTCCCCATCGTGCACGTTCAAACCGGCCGGTACAACCTGTACACTGTTACCGTCCAGTCCGGCCGGTACAACCCTGTACTCTGGGCTGCTTTGTCCTGGTAGATACTTATGGATCTGCGTGTAGACAAGTGGATCAACGTAGAAACTGTGAACAATGTACAAAACAATAGAAAAAAATAGAAAAAGAAAAACGATAAACTTCACTGTAAACACATTTCTTCCAGTCATCGTAACATCTGAAAAAAATGATTATGATTATCATGCAAGATACACTATAAGGATGTTCAAAGAACGTGCAGAGCTGTTAAAAGAAAGTGTAAAACTGTTAAAAGAACGTGTAAAACTGTTAAAAGAAAGTGTAAAACTGTTAAAAGAAAGTACAAAACTGTTAAATGATAGTTTAAAACTATTAAAAGAATGTGTTTAAA
This sequence comes from Eurytemora carolleeae, assembly GCF_000591075.1. Classification (NCBI taxonomy): domain Eukaryota; kingdom Metazoa; phylum Arthropoda; class Copepoda; order Calanoida; family Temoridae; genus Eurytemora; species Eurytemora carolleeae. Next base: position 111,247 of record NW_019397038.1, on the reverse strand, counting down.
ACTATTAAATGATAGTGTAAAACTGTTAAAAGAAAGTGTTAAACTGTTAAAAAGAAAGTGTAAAACTTTTAAATGATAGTAGAAAACTGTTAAAAGAAAATATAAAGCTGTTAAAATAAAGTGTAAAACTGTAAAAGAAAGTGTAAAACTGTTCAAAGAAAGTGTAAAACTGTTCAAAGAAAGTGTAAAAATGCTAAAAGAAAGTGTAAAACTGCTAAAAGAAAGTGTAAAACTGTAAAAGAAAGTGTAAAAATGTTTAAAGAAAGTGTAAAAGTGTTGACGGCTCACTAATACTACACTGGCTGTCCCTCTTTATTTCCAAAACTCAATTATAAGTTAGAGCTTTCTAATTTATAAATATATATATATTCTGTAAATACACTATTCAATAAATATGTCTTTAATACCCTTAGTTAAAGGGATATTAAAAGGATACGAAAAGAAGCAAAGTTTGTAGTGCAACGTTGTTATTTTTTTCCAAAAAATTAATAATCTTAAGTTTTTCTCATAAAAAACCGTGTGGAATCCTATAGCAAAGAGTTTTTTGGGATAGTTTTGATGTCACAAGATGCATACTTGAGATATTGAAATATAACGGAACTGATTACTCGCAGCAAAGTCTAATTTTTAACCTCTGAATCTTAGAAAACTTGGTGTTCTAGACCTTGTATATTTCAAACTATGAATTCTGGTAACTTAAATGGTCAAAATTTGAGAAAATCAAAGGTTTACACCATCAGGTTGCAAAGAAAGGGACTACAGTATTTATACTTTGTACTGAGTAATGAGAATTTTCCTAGATACTGCAGCTAGTTGTGAATCATCTGTGGCACACTTTAGTTAAAAATTAATACAGGATCAGGTTAACAATCTATTTTTCCAAAAAAAAAATATCATTAATTTGGCAAAATTGGTTTCATTGCTCAAATTTTAATATTCATGAATACGGTTTAGCTCACAAATTACAGAGACAGGACAAGAGAGTCAATTTTGTTTCAGAACAATAAATTCGGTTCTTATTGACGTTCATTGAAACCTATATATTGGCACAATTTGATGAAAAAAATGAATTTTAATAAATAATCTGTAAAATCAAAGATAGAAACAAGCTTCTATTATCTAATATTATTTAAAGATTGTTGAATCAAAATAGAAGAAACTGAACGCAAATTGATCTGTTAAGTACTCTACAGAGGGTGCGCGCGTTGTAACTTATAACATATATTAAGACAAATTTTAACAAATAATAAAAAAAATCAAGCCTGTTAAATTGAGGAAAAACATAAGTGTAAAAAAATTATTAAAAATTAGATTTTAATATAAACGCGGACAGACACAAATTTTTCTCAAATCTGTCGATTCAATCAGTTGTTTGTTTACATTTAAGAAAACAGTGACATACATTTAAAGCAGAACAAGAACTTGGAAAAGGGGAGCCCAAGACAGGATTGATAAAGGAAAAGGGGAGACTGTTGCTAAATTAAAGAAAAAAGTTTTTCTTTAAAAAAACGGGTTACTTTAAATAATAAATCACAAAATAATAGTAACCCCCTTAAATTAGTAAATAATTTTGGTTTCTCCAAAAGTTTTTTTCCTCCAAATAACTGTGTTTTCTCGTAAAGATTCCCCTTTTTGTTCACTTTATATCAACATATGCAACTACAAAAAACTACAAAAAACATGAAATTTCTCTCGCAGAACTGTTTTGTTGAAAACATTTAAATCTACTTTATCTATACATATTAGGCTTGACTGCTTATTTGTGGGTTGCATTAATTATATTGCCTCAAATAATTTTATTAAGATAAAAAATAAAATCCACCAATCAAAAAGACAAATCCGCGAAAGCTGAGCTTGACTAAAAAAACTACTCACTTTCTTAGCATTACAATTTTCGAAACATTTTCAATTCTACAAAATTTGAAATTGCGTACGGAATATATTTATGTTGAAATGTCCTGAAACTACCAATCACTTGAACTCTGTTAGATCTGTGTTATGCATTAGATTCTTGGAACTAAGGCCTGTAATTTCTTGCAGTGTAATTCGACACCTATAGTATACTAAATAAAGGGTAACACAATAAAAAATCAATATTTTTCATTTTTCATTTTTTTAAATTCCAATATTTTACCTTTAACCCAAATCATTCTATATAATATTTAAAAAAAAAAAATTTTAGTTTTCCATAAACATAAAATCATTTTCTAACAAACGATCGGTGTTTGTCTCGTTCAGGCTCATATCCATCATAAGAGTAAATATTTTCTGTTATAAAAACAACTTGTATGCCTGACTTAAAATATACAAAGGATTTGTATGGACCCCTTAAAGTAAAAAACTTACAAGTTCAAAAAATAAGGATAAATCCCCCCCCTCCGAAAACAAAAAAATCTGTTTGTTTTAAAGTGCAACAAATTAAATTAAAAAAGATTATAATTTTGAGAGACTGAAAACGTGATTTCAATTAGATTACAAATCTTGTAAGGTTTGTTTTTATATCTTTAAATTTACTATATTTTCAATTGTGATTTCTCTTTAATTACGGATTTATGCAATATAGATTCTGGATGGAAATTTTCAGAATTGATCACATTTAAGATAGATTTACATACCCTTAAAAGAGACTCGTTGTGAATTAAACATGACACTCTATATATGGACAGTCGTGTAAACTATTCGTCAACAGAGATTCATGTATCTTTGAAAATTGTGCATCAATGTTCAAGGCCGGGTCAACTTTGAAGGGTTTGCAACGCCTTGGCCTTTGGTTTTATCTTACCAATCCACTTTAAGGTTTTAGTAGCCCTAGATATGTACATTTTATAACTTCAGCACGCTTGCTTCTTGCTTCAGTTTAAGGAATTATTGGCAAAATGATAATCGAATTGAATCGAATCGATTCGGATCGAATCGAATCGAACATATGCAGAAGGTGTATGGTGAAGTACTGCAACAACTGTTTAAAGAAAAAAAATATATGACATGGATTCTAAATAATAAATAATGCTAATAAAAATAACATATTGACAATCACCACCTGGCATTTCGACATTTATTTTGTTTCTAACATTTCAATCTTTAAGAAAAAATAAAAAACTTTAAAATCAATTTTTGCTTTAAAAAAAACGAGAAAAAAATTGCTCGATTAGAATCTTGGCAAAATTTGTCACTCAAGGTTTCAATGAACCAAGAAAAGTTAGCCAAAATTATAAATATGTCACACAATTAGTAAATTTAGTATATATCTATATATATATTGTAAACTAAAAAAAACCAAAAAAATCTAAAAAAGAGAACTTTTGTGCGAAAGGAGTTGGCCCTTTGATATTTAAAACTTAGACTATTTGATCCGACAGAAATTATAGTTTGAAATATCTTAGGTCTACAACATTAGGTTGCAAAGATAAAAGAATTAGAAAATTGGAGTTTGTGGCAAAGACTCAATTGCTTTGTTGGAAACCCTAAATCAAAATTGTTTGTTCCCAAAACGATCCTTAAACATTTTGAGAATTTGATTTCACCTCCTCCTCCCTCCTCCACCTCCTCCTTCTATTCATTATTGGATTAATTCTGGTTCAGTTTCCCTCAAGAATGTTGTCCTTCAAATATTTAGAATTAAACAAAAAATATTCCTGCCGCACAGAGCGCAGCCGTCGGGGACATTTTTAAATGAATTCTTGAACATTTTCGATTTAAGATTTATTACTAAACCAGGATTTTAAATCAACACAAACTAACCAAAAAAAAAACAATACTGTGCCAAAATTTATTTCAGGTTTATTCTAGAAAATGTTATTTACAATTTTTTATTTTAATATGTTAATTTAATAGATTTTAATTTTTCAATTCTATCTCTTTTTCTTCTGTACCTACCCTTTGTCCCTTTAGCTGTGTTGGTCCAATAAACGAGGGAATAATAGTAAAATAATGATTACAATATATATACAGGGTTTAGTAGTATTTAAAGCAAAAACTTTATTCCAGCTTTTGTTAAGCTAATCCTTTCAGGGTTAAATAGTTTTTTAAGGTATTTTTTTTAAACAAGAGATATAGTTAATAAACAATTTAAATTGTTGAAAATTTGTTGAAAATTTTGAAGAAAAGCCAACCTTGTTAAAGTCATCTCACCCATGGGTCAAAAATGTTTTTACTCGTCAAGTTTTTATTCGTGAAAGGCGCCGCTTTTAGATACTTTTACAGCACAATTATTCCGTCAAATTCGTTTATTCAGAATATAAATTATCACAATACATGGTTCTTCAACATTTTTCTACTACACATAAACTGTACATTGTACATTAATACATCAATAGGGTTATCAGGAATCTAACAACTTAATCATAATTTGTCTAAATATATTAAGTTTATGTCTAAAATTACTTCTAATAGGTTGGAACGAGTGTATTGTGTCTACTTTTAAACCAAGTCTGGCAAAAATTCCATTAGTTTTTGACAGGATGGATTATAAATGGGACAATAGTTTTGCTTTCGGTGAAATAGGCCTATTCTGTAAGTTAGGGTGGAAAATTGAAGTTAATTAAATTTACAGCTATGTTGATAATTACTATAATCTTAATATTAAAATTTCTTTGAAACTAAATTGTTTCATATCATTCATCCTTTATCTTTGATCCTTCATCCTTCGTCCGCAGTTTTCATCAGTCATCAGTCATCCTAAACAAAATGTCATTCTCAGCAACTAATTAGATGATATTCAGAAAATTTAATACGTTTAATAAACGACCTGGGTGGGACCTTATTTATACATAGAATAAGCGGCAGTCATTATTTTATCTTATATATCAAGGTTAAACGGATACAGGAGAATCAAGTGGAAACCCTGAGTCAGGAACTTTTAAACGGATACAGGAGGATCAAGTGGAAACCTTGAGTCAGGAACTTTTAAACGGATACAGGAGGATCAAATATAAATAAACCCTGAACAAGAAATTTTGTATGAACGAAACAAGTGCCTACAACCTCGCTCCAAAGTATAATTTTTCTCGTTTGCATCTTTAAAGCCACTGGAAACGTAATTTTCACTTGATAATATGACCGACTTACAATGTAATCTAAAAAGTTATTGAGTACCAGTTAGGAAATGTGTTGATAGGATAAACTCGCAAGTCACTTTTAAGGAGAAATTAAAATTGAAAATAAAGTTTTTATGAGAGAAAGACAAATAGCTCATATATCCTTGTGTTCCTGGCACTTTTTTTCTGAAGTTTTGGTGACGTAACAGACTTCCGTTCCTTTCAGATGATATTGTTTATCTCGTTACCTATCTTGAATATCTATGAATAGGTTCTCCCTGTATATTTGCAGGATATACCCTCATTGACTTGACTGCATGGGATTGCATTGGCCTTGAATACAAGGGTGCCCTAGGCTTATATTCTCTTTTTATCATCATTATTTTATCAAATTTGTACAAAATATTCTTAATATATATCCCAGCTCCAGCTCTAGAATTAGATATTGTCAATCTGGGGGCTCAAAACCTTTCCCACAGTTCTGGGGGGGGNTTCAATCATTTCCTTTTTACTTAGACATATTCAATTGGCAGCATATGGCATTCTGAAGAGTGTTATAAATATTTTTTAAATTATATTTAATCGAAAACTGAAAAGTTCTGATATGCAGCTGCTGATGAAGTTTAGTAACACACTTTTAATAAATACAATGTAAAATTTTGTTAATTTCGAATTAAAGTTTTTAAATTTGCGAATAAGAACTTTATATAATATTGCTATGCCGTTGAATAATGTTTTTATTTATGAACTTTGTTATCAATAGAATATTGTACATTGTACATTAGAGTTTTTCAGCGGGTACTTTGAATTCTTTAAATGTGAATTAAGTAACGATTTTTAATTGTGATCAATACTGTCATGAGTTTCATTCAATTTTTAATTCAAAGAGTATTAATTGTTTGTACTTGATAATTGAAAATATGGCAAAATTCCTAATATCTCGATTAGCACATATTGTTAAGCTGTTGTAGGGATTATTTTGTATCGATAAAGTCTGTTTATAATTACAGTCTTAAACTTGGCAACTTATTAAAAAAGCCCTTTTTATATACAAAATACCTCAATCCAGTGTTTACCCTATTCTAGGAAAACAAAATTTAAAGTACAAGAATAAAGTTTCTGAAAAGATAAATTTAAAAAATATTTTTAGTCAAAATATTTTTAAAAAACGTACGTAAATAATTAGAAAAAATTGGACATACACTAGTTTTAGAAATATGGTCACTTTTTATTTGTTTAATTTATGATTTGTAATTATTTATAAAAGGATGAATTTTGATTTTTAAACTTGGTTTAGTTAATGATTACTCAACAGTCTACCCTGTTGTCCATCTTAAAAGATAAAAAAGTGAATAAATAGATAAAGGTGTAGTGCCCACATCAGATTATAAAAATAATGGGTGTTAAGTGTCATTAGTTTGCTATAAAAACAGAAGACCCAAAAAGGTGTGAAAAAAATAAACAAAACAAATCATATAGGAGCATGTTTAAAAAATTAGTCTAAAAGTAAAATGAAATTAAAATTTTTAAATGTTAATAAATAATAATTGTGAAAAAGGAAAAAAAAACACATAAAACTTGTGAAAAATATCGTGAAAATTAACTTTCGTAAATATAGTTATTAAAGGCATGTTTAATTATATTAACAAAAAAAGATGGTATAAAAACTACTTTTTATGAAATTTTATGAAAAATATTTCCAAAATTATTTTGTAAGATAGATAGATGAGCATTAGGGGAGGATTTGAAGACGTATTTGAGGTTTGTAATGAGAAGAGTAAATCTCAGGGTGTGGGAACAGCTTAGCAAGGTGCCATTTACTGGTCAAATTCAAAATTCTAAGAAGGAAAAGATAGATAGATAGTTAGGTTAGATGATAGACAGATGAAATATATCTTGTATATTAGAGTGTTCAAACATCTCATTAATCTACGGAAACACCCTGTCAATCATTTCTAAAACAGGTTAAACCATTTTAGCATCAATTAGCTGTAGAAGCGCTTTAAAGAGTCCTTTACATGGTTGCCAAATGGTTTATCAAAAATACAAAAATTAGAAAAAGTAAAAATATTCCGGATGATTTTTGTACTAAATAATTGTTTTGCTTTCAAGAAGAATATATTATCTGTATACCCCACCCTGTATATTCAGAATATTATCTGTATATCCCACCCTGTATATTCAGAATATTATCTTTATATCCCATCCTATATATTCAGAATAATATCTGTATATCCCACCCTGTATATTCAGAATATTATCTGTATATCCCACCCTGTATATTTAGAATATTTTCTTTATATCCCACCCTGTATATTCAGAATATTATCAGCATATCCCATCCTGTATATTCAGAATATTATCAGTATATCCCATCCTGTATATTCAGAATATTATCTGTATATCCCACCCTGTATATTCAGAATATTATCTTTATATCCCATCCTGTATATTCAGAATAATATCTGTATATCCCACCCTGTATATTCAGAATAATATCTGTATATCCCATCCTGTATATTCAGAATATTATCTGTATATCCCACCCTGTATATTCAGAATATTTTCTTTATATCCCACCCTGTATATTCAGAATATTATCAGTATATCCTTTATATTTTATTTGCTATATCAGTTTTTATGTGCATGTTGTCAATCTAATTCAGTTAATTACAAGCTCTTTTAACTTTTTGCCCGCAATCGTCTGTTCACTTACTTCTTTGGTTTTATTTTTTATTTTTTTTGGCTCATTTATGTTTTTTGTCAAACATCAGTTTGTTCATAGCTATGTTTTTATTGTTTGGTGTTCAGTTTTTTAGTTTTGTTCATGATCATGTTTCTGATGTTTGGTTTTATTCCTGTTCATGAGTTTGTTGTTTGGTGATGTTAATTTTCATGTTTCTGTTTTTAGGTGTTGTTAATGTTCATGTTTCTGTTGTTTGGTGTTGTTCATGTTTATGTTTATGTTGTTTAGGTTTATTCCTGTCCATGTTTCTGTTGTTTGGTGTCCTTCATGTTCATGTTTCTGTTGTTTGGTGTTGTTCATGTTTAAGTTTATGTTGTTTGGGTTTATTCCTGTCCATGTTTCTGTTGTTTGGTGTCGTTCATGCTCATATTTCAGTTGTTTAGTGTTGTTCATGTTCATGTTTATGTTGTTTGGGTTTATTCCTGTCCATGTTTCTGTTGTTTGGTGTTGTTCATGTCCATGTTTCTGTTGTTTGGTGTTGTTAATGTTCATGTTTCTGTTGTTTGGTGTTGTTCATGCTCATATTTCAGTTGTTTGGTGTTGTTCATGCTCATGTTTCTGTTTTTTGGTGTTTTTCATGTTCATGTTTCTGTTGTTTGGTGTTGTTCATGTTTATGTTTATGTTGGTTTGGTTTATTCCTGTCCATGTTTCTGTTGTTTGGTGTTGTTCATGTTCATATTTATGTTGTTTGGTGTTGTTCATGTTCATATTTATGTTGTTTTGTATTCAGTTATTTAGTTTTGTTAATGTTAATGGTTTTAATGTTTGGTTTTATTTCTGATCATGTTTCTGATGTTTGGTGTTCAGTTATTAAGTTTTGTTCAAGTTTATGCTTCTGATGTCTGGTTTTATTTCTGTTCATGTTTCTGTTGTTTAGTGTTCAGTTATTAAGTTTTGTTCATGTTTTTGTTTCTGATGTCTGGTTTTAATTCCTGTTCATGTTTCTATTATTTGGTGTTCAGTTTTTTAGTTTTGTTCATGCTTATGTTTCTGATGTTTGGTTTTATTCCAGTTCATGTTTCTATTGTTTGGTGTTTAGTTTTCTTGTTTTGTCCATGCTTATGTTTCTGATGCTTGGTTTTATTCCAGTTCATNATGTTGATGTTTCTGATGTCTGGTTTTATTCCTGCTCATGTTTCTGTTGTTTGGGGTTCAGTTTTTTAGTTTTGTTCATGCTGATGTTTCTGATGTCTGGTTTTATTCCTGCTCATGTTTCTGTTCTTTGGTGTTCAGTTTTTTAGTTTCGTTCATGCTGATGTTTCTGATGCTTGGTTTTATTCCTGTTCATGTTCCTGTTGTTTGGTGTTAAGTTTTTTAGTTTTGTCCATGCTTATGTTTTTAATGTTTGGTTTTATTCCTGTTCAATTTCCTGTTGTTTGGTGTTTAGATTTCTTGTTTTGTCCATGCTCAAGCTTTTGTATTTTTTTGCCAGACTTCTTCTGTTTGCGTTCAGTTTTATTTTATTTGTTCATGTTCCTGTTTCTGTTTCTTTTCTGTTTATGTCTATGTATTGGAAAGTATCCGGAAAACCATAAATACTGCAAAATAATTTTAAATGATGGTAGAAGAATTAGAAAAAGATTTTTTACATTTGATAAATATCATAAAAATAATAAGATTGTTAAAGTTTAGTTTTCAAATATTTTTTCTATCTCCCTTTAACCTGAAAAGCATGAAATTTTAGTTTTTACCCCAAAATCTGGGATGAATGGGCGGTATACTACATTATTTAGTATTTTACTAAACCGCCATAGTACAGCATTACTCTAACTAAGCATCTTAAAACGCCAAAATACAAAACTTAAATTTTTTATTTTTTTTCACAATATTTTAATCTTATTACTTTTACGACTTTTGTAAGTGATAAATAAAAGATTTTTTTTTCTATTTAAAATGCAAGGTAGCAATTATCTTTGCAACCTGATTTTGTAAACTTTTATATTTTAAACTTTGACTATCAATTTGATCTAGCAGAACAGTTGATAGTGTGAAGATAAGAAAATTGGTGTTTTATATTTAAATGTTCTTAATTTTGATAAGTAGGTTTTAATTATGATTCTCTAGATATCCAATATCTCTAAACATCTAAACTTCTGAAGTTAAAGAAAATTAAGAGAAGTTTTTGAAACCCTTTCTGCACGTTGTACACTTTACAGAAAGGGTTGAAGAGACGGGTTGAGAGCAATTAAAAGGAAATAGAATAAACTTTTCCTGTGTCATTGAAAATGTATTAATTTATTGTAATACGAGGGTGTTTACACGTGAATACATGTCTGATGGGAGAATGAATTGTCGGTTTACGGTCTGGGACACTTTTTAGTACCCCCCCCCCACCCCACCCTACTCCAAGT
>NW_019397038.1:54527-100532 GCF_000591075.1 Eurytemora carolleeae | reverse complement strand
CCCCCTCTTATAATTATCAATGGTAGGTATTACCTAATCAAACATGCGGTCCTACTCATTTCCTATATTCATTACACTTAATTATCCTTATTCTAAACGTTCTAATCGTCAAACCATGGATAGATGAATATACAGATTTATAGATACATAGGGATATAAAGATACAGATTAATTGATACATACATAGATAGATGAATATACAGATTCATAGATCCATAGATAAATAAATATACTGGTTCATAGAAACATAGATAGGTTAAAATACAGATTTATAGATTCATAGATAGATGAATATACAGATATATAGATACATAAGTAGATAAAGATACAGAGTAAAAAACCATAGATAATTAAAGATACAGATTTAAAGATAATTAAAGATACAGATTTATAGATAGATGAAGATACAGATTCTTAAATCCATAGGTAGATGCATGTGCAGATTTATAGATACATGATATATGAAGATATAGAGTAATAAATTCATAGATAGCTGAAGATACAGATTTAAAAATACATAGGTAGATATGTATTGTATACCGATTCATATATACATGGATAGATGAATATACAGATTCAAAGATACATAGATAGATGAAGATACAGATTAAATATTCATAGTTAGACAAATATAAAACTCATAAATCCATAGATAGATAAATATACAGACTTAAAACTTTAGATTGCGTAAATACGGCGTAATAATTTTACCAAACATGAAAATGTTTAAATTAGACGTAGAACCATGTTATAAATAAATATACCATCAGACTTTGACATATTTTAAGATTTCAACAATTAAATTTAATGTAGTAAGACTTTTTACCTTTGATTAGAAATCAAGCCATAACATAAGATAAAGAAATAGACATATTTAGATATGGAGTCGTTAAAGATACAGGAAAAGTTGGTATTTAGGTAAAAGCAAACAAATTTAAATGTAAAGCAAAATAAACTCCATTTAAACCTTTTGCGTCAAATATTGAATTGTATTGAAAGTACTTAAACCGGATTTAACCTTTTTTATTGGTTCCCCTTCCACCGCAATCCCAGGCAGATCCGATTATTTAAGACCAATTTAGCATCAACTCTTGCCCTTGACCAATCCTTCTTTAAGAACCATTCCAAGCATACTGCCTGGTTAAGCCGTAACTTTTCAATACTTGGTTCCCATGCATACATGGAGTTAGGTTCAGAACCTTTCCCACGGACTCCGAGGGGTACCTGGAGAAGGATGGGGAAACTTGGAACGTGTCACGGAAAAAGTATTCATTCTCNCCGGCCGCCCTTTAATTAATATTTATATGAATTCTTAATACATGAAGTAAATAACCAAATATTAATTTTAAGATTTTATATTTTGTGTTTAGTTTTTTTTCGTTAATGGATTTAAACCTCGCGCCGGTTTACGAAATAAAATAAAACGAATTTATCCAATAAATAAATAAATTTGAAAGACCTGATGAGTAAAATTAGGTTTGAAACTCCTATTTCGCTATTATAGAACAGTCTTTTTAAACCTCGGTCTGAAGCCATTATTGTAAGCCGATGAATACCCATATATAATTGGTGCAAGTATAGGGGTCCATATTCTAAAATCATTAAAATGTTCAGTTTGGGTTCTTTAAGACCCAACTAGGCTTTAACGAATGTTATTTCCAATCGAAATAAACGTTTCGTCAAAATTTCTCACACCCTTAAATAGTTTTGGTTAAATTTTGAAATTTTCCTCGATATTTTATGTAAATATTGAAATGTCTAGTTATGTCTACAGAGTATATATGTATATATAGATAAGTTATGACGGATAAATGTCAGGTTTGCGCATAGTTCTCTTTAAGCGCGTGGGAACTAGGAATTATGTGCACTTTATGGAAACAGTGCGCGGTGCTAAAAATTTGCATCTGTTCAAAGGGTGTTTCAGATTGTTATTCTTACTGGGAACATGGGATCTTTTTTAATATTTGAATTCGACTACTTAATAAATAATTTCACGGGACTATCTGTTCATTCAATGCACAATGGTACCCCTAAAAGATTTATCTGATCAAGAATGAATGAGATATCCATCATACTTTCTTTGAAAATTTAATATTTTTGATTGAAGGTTCGCTACAAAGTGCCTTGCACAATACTACTTTAGAATTAAACCTCAGAAAAAAGACGACATCTTCCACACAAGGTCACTTTAAATTAATTACAAAGACAGTTATGATAAAAAATGAGCAAGGTTGGCAAACTTGAAATGCAAACATGTTTATTTTGTTGTTTTATTTCGTAACTTTGGGAGTTTAGTTTAAATTTAACAGTTTTTATAAGTTTATTCGCCAGTTATTGCGTAAATTACGTGTATTTAACATGATGGGAGGCCTTAAGCCACAATAAATCCAATATGGCCGATTCAAGATGGCTGCCTAAAGATGGTATGATCCAAGCTGGTGGTAGTCCCAATATGCCCCGAGATCTCAAGATATAAATCCTTTATTGGCACGAGATTACCGGGTCTGGATCAACACAACATGGTTTTTAAACTTTTTATATCAATGAATTATTGCTTTTTAACAGGACAGTCCAGGGGGTTTGATTGTTAAAATTCAGAGTAAAAACTCTAGCCTGTGGCCGGTGGAAGGTCAGTTTTGATATTATATACAATAAATGTTGTCTACAGTCTAAACCTATTAAATTCTCCGGCTGCTGTAGGGTTTAAGACTAAAACTAAAGGTTTCAATGACACGAAAATCTGACTGTAAATTGTAGGTAACACTATGGGCTTGACGCTGGTCTGGCATTGTTTAAATTCTTTAGTTGTCTGACATTTTTTCAGGGACAATCTTTTTTATTTTTTACCCCTTTTTTGTATTTTTCAAGTATTTGCTGTTTTTTTTATGTTTGGAGATTCTTACTAGCAGCCAAAAAACAGATGTATTCACACAAATATATTTTATCAAAAAATAGAAACTATTAAACCGTCTTAGTCTTGATAGTACTTGAAATAGTGTGATTACTTTGTTTTACAGTTTTCTTGAAAAAAATTACTCACATTCGTATTTAGAATACATTATCTTTGTATTCTGTGAAAAATTGTATTTCTTTCACAGATTTTCATCTTTAAAAAAGCTATTCGTCTTGTGGTCTTGTTTCTCATTGACTTGGAATGTAATTTACTGAACAAAGAGGAATAATTTAGGTAAAAATGGTTGAATAGAAACAAGAGCTACAGATCTAGGAGAAGCTAAAAAATATAGGAAGGAAGGTAGCCAAGAGATGCAAATATTTTGAAACAATTAAATATCAAATATCGTTTTTAATGTTATTTTGGACTTTTTTTCCGAATTTAATAAAGTTTATGGAAACAAAATTGTAAGATTGACACTACTAATCCATTTGACACTGATAACCATTTTTGCTTTATACTTAACTGTAACCTTGTAACATGTATCTCATTAACAATGAGGAAAATATCTTTTTTTTACGATGAAAAGAGACCAATTCTACGTCGACATTCTCTTTCACTGAGGAAAACGTAAAAAAAGTATATGCCTACTCCAAGAAGAGTGTATTGGCAGTGAACTATTACTGTAGTTCTGGTAATGAGGGAAGGGAGACCTATTGACCAATACCCAGGGCTACAAATATATATATATATATATATCCGACAGTACTATGAATAAAATGCGAACCATAGGAATTCCGATACCGGCCCTTTGGCTTGAGAATATATGAAAAACGACACTTCAAAGAGTCGATAATAGTCAATGTAGATAAATATATATATATATGAGATAAATCACTCAATTAAACTCAATAAACAAATTCTAACATTTGTACAGGAATTTATCACTCGCCACAAACGCTTATTCCTATATCTTTGCAACATGATTACGTAAACCTTTGATAATTTGAACTTTTTGATTTAACATAAGTCAAAGTTTGAAATATCAAGGTCTTCGGCAGCAGGTCGAAAAGGTAGAAATTGAAATTTTTAACAGTTCCTTTGCTATTTTATTCAAATAAAAAAATGAAAATTGACTTTTTTCAAACTGTGTTATTTTGATAACTAGCTCAAAATCATCACGGACTATGTCGGCTTTGACAGTGTAAGATCATGCTCTCGAGTTTTATATATCTTCCCAAGTTGGGTTGTAAAAATTCCTTTATAAGTTCAGTACCCCCCTCCCCCCGTCATGAGTATATGTCACTCTAGGCTCACTCATCTATCTAACTATACAACTATCTTTTACTGCTTGTCTATCGTAACCTTATATTTAGACCGTGTGTAAAGTATATATCCTTTGTATTTTAAAGGATACCAGTACAATGTTCTTATAGTTATACCAAGCTAGTACAGCGATTTAAAGGTTGCAAGCTCTCATGAAAAAATCGATGAACTTTGCCAATTACTTCTTAATAACGACACGTTAGCTAACAACAAGTGCTTTTTAGTTCTCTAATGAACATGTCCTGGGCTACAAAAAAGCATAAGTAAGTAAGAGCGGTATAATCAAAGGCCAAGGCTCATTCGACAGAGGGTCAAATTTTTGCGACGTTTTGGTAGGACTTTGTGACCTCGTATCTCCCTTATTTTTGAGTTTACAGAGCTTAAGCTTATTTGGCTACACACTGTAGAAATTCAAAACATATTTGGTTACACATTGCAGAAATTCAAAACATATTTGATTACACACTGTAGAAATTTAGAACATATTTTGTTACACACTGTAAAAATTCAAAACATATTTTGTTACACACTGTAGAAATTCAAAACATATTTTGTTACACACTGTAGAAATTCAAAACATATTTGTTCTTCTCAGTAGCTCTTTAATAAAAGAAGTAATGGTTGAAACCATTTATGATTTCACTCTCACTATTATATTTTTACTTATTAAACTTGGCATCCCTTTAATCCTAAAGTGGCAATGTGTCTTATTCACTTTCCCATATATTTTATAGGGACAACTGGAATACCACGGGCAGCCTTAGTACATTTGAATTTCCGAGCCGGGTCAACCTTTCCGTTCCCAGTTTGTACTGTACCTGCCGGATCTATGGCGCGGTCAGACTTTATGCTTCATGTTGAATTTACTTTTACTAAAAGGGCAGAGGTGCGTGATACATATATTTGAGCATCGAGTTTTATGTACTTGACAAAATACCGATATAACGCCAGGGTCTGCACTAAAAGCTGTATTTATTAGGAAGAAAGGTTCAGAAAAAAACAGAGGGATTAAAAAAATGAAAACAATTTTGTAAGATTTGAAATTAACTCTTAACATTCCAAACTGGACGGCCGACAAAGGCAATCAAAACATTTAAATGATCTAGTTTAAAAAATATGAATCAGACCTTTTCTACAATTATATCAGAACTACGCCATAGCCCTGCAGTCATGAATGAACATAGAATTATTTCTCCATAATTTGTGTCTTCGTATTTTTAGACAAATTTTAACTTTGATGAAAATAACAAAAAAGCTTTTAGGGCGCTTCGTGCCCATCTTCTCTTTTAATTGTGAACTTTTTCTCATTGTAACATTGAAAAACAAAGAAAAAAAAAATCGCGGATTTTATAAAAAAAAAATTTGCGGATTTTCAAGATTTAAATCTTTATTACAAAAATAAAGAACTTTTAGACACAAAGTTTTGATCATTAATAAACCTTCCCTGGGGTCATGTGAGGTCCCACACAAAATTTGGGCCCGATCGGTTCAGCCGTTTGGAAGTTTATTGGATACAAACAAACAGACAGACATGACACCCAGACAAGCCACATTTATATATAGTATATAGTAAGTATAAAATCTGAATATTGCACAATACATTTATATATGTAACATATAAATTTGGCTTGTCTGTCTGGGTGGGTTTCTGTTTGTTTGTATCCAATAAACGTCAAAACGGCTGAACCAATCGGGGCCAAATTTTTTTTGGGACATCACGTGACCACAGGGAAATTTTATAAATGATAAACAAATGTGTTTTAAAGGTTTTTAATTTTGTAAAAAAAAAAATTTAATTCTTGAAAATCCGCGAATTTTTTTTTAAACCGCAAAATTTATTTCTTCTTTGTTTTAAAATGTAAACAAAAAGAACAGTTTCACAATTTAAATAGAAGATTGGCGCGAAGCGCCCTAAAAACCTAGTAATGTAAATGAGTGTTTATTACAAAAATCAAAATTCGTTTTTTTTATCTGTATATCTTTCCAACCTAATGTCGTTGACCTTATATATTTCAAATAATGAACTCTATTAGATCAAATAATCATAATTTTACATTAACAGTTTATAAAGATATAGGAACTAGAAAATTTGAGTTTGTGGCAAAGACCTCATTACTGCACACTGCACAGTATGACTAACAAATAGTCGAAATGATTTAGAAAAACAATGCTATCACTGTCAAGGTCAATTTTGTAGCGACATTACTGAAGTCCGTTTGTGACTTTGAAGCTTTTCTATTTTTGATTAGATTATCTATTAGAAATTCAAACATTTTGTTCTTCGCACAGGCTCTCTACAACAAACGGAGTTATGATTCAAAACATAAATGATTTAAATCTTATAAATGCAATTTACGTTAGCTTAACGTACTATAAGTTGGCCTGGTTCACGGATTTATATTTCTGAATCTGAATTTAAAACAAATTAAGTATTTATGATAAATTAAAAGAAGCAATGGCCGGAGGTGGTTTCGAACCGAACCATTAGAATGGTTTTCAGCTTTTTGTATTCTTAAATTTATTTCTGGGTTTTATAAAGTCTATATTATGAGTAAAATAAGTTTTATCATTTAGAAAATTAAGAAGAATATCATAAAAAAAATGTATCATTAAGTCATTCTAATTATTATGAATTTTTGTTATTGTCTTTATCATTTTTATTATTACTAGGCTTCGCGCCCATCTTCTATTTAAATTGTGAACATGTTCTTTTTGTTCACATTTTAAAACAAAGAAGAAAGAAATTTTGCGGATTTAAAAAAAANCGGATAGGTTTGAAAACAAGAGATAGATAGATAGATATATAGATAGATAGATAGAGAGATATATGCATAGATAGATACAAAAAGGATGGTAATGATTATTTAATATTTGGAGAAGATTCATCCAGAGTAGATTGTATCACAAGAAAATATCAATTTTAAAATAAAATTTAAATTTTTAATTTCCCTCTTCTTTCTTTTCTATCTTTCCCTTCCAAAATTTGTACATGCTACCTTTTGACAAATATACCATACCTTACTAAGTAATTGCTAAGGTAACGGCCCACCCCCTGATCAACCTTACCCCCATCCTCCCCCTTTTAATCCTTTTAATTTCTCTTTACATATATACAATTGTTTTACGAGATGTAACAATATGTCTTGTTGCTAGCTGGCTGCAAATTTGACTGAAAGCAAAAGCAAAACTGATTAAAATGTACAAACATTAATAATGTGTGCTGTGTAATAACTTAAATTATAATTTTCCTGAAATTCCTCAAATCTCACCGGTCCATATTTAGTATTTCTATCTCTATCCATCTATACGTTTATTTGTCTTGGATTCTATCTATCTATCCTATCTGGTAGCTATCTATCTATCTATCCTATCTGGTAACTATCTATCTATCTATCTATCTATCCTATCTGGTACCTATCTATCTATCTATCTATCCTATCTGGTACCTATCTATCTGTCTTCCTATCTGGTAACTATCTATCTATCTATCTATCCTATCTGGTAACTATCTATCTATCTATCCTATCTGGTAACTATCTATCTATCTATCTATCCTATCTGGTAACTATCTATCTATCTATCCTATCTGGTAACTATCTATCTATCTATCTTTCCTATCTATTAACTATCTATCTATCTATCCTATCTGGTAACTATCTATCTATCTATTTATCCTATCTGGTACCTATCTATCTATCTATCCTATCTGGTAACTGTTTATCTATCTATCTATCCTATCTAGTAACTATCTATTGATATCTATTGACAATTACTACTTATCAGAATTTATATAGTGTAACGATTTTCCGAAGCCTGGGCAATTTTACACTTATTTATCAGAGATAAAGTTATCAAGATTTGATGGCATGGAAATTACTCTAGAATTTTCATAAATTGGGTAAACAGGGAAAATATTTAATTTTTTCCCTTTACGTCAAAAAAAACTATTTAAAAATCATTTTCTTAATTTTGACAGAATACTTTTTGTTTTGTCTGTTAATAAACAGCCCTGTTCTGTTTCTATTTCCCAAGTATATAATTGAGAGTAGAGGGATGTACGTAGATCAATATAATTTATCTGTATGCTGTGTATCAACCGATAATATGGTAAAATTCGTTACAAATCAAAACAAAATATTTGAATATCCGAGGATTGAAAATGTTTAAGATGAATGGTTTAGGTTAATAAATTTCACGCTTGATTTAAATCTTGTTTTATATCATAACTCTTAATTATTGAAGAGCTGTTGTGAAATACATAAATGTTGTGAAATCTAATGTTGTAATATCTAACCGGAGAGAAAGGAATTAAGTCTTTGCCACAAACTCTGATATTCTAATCCCTATATCTTTTCAACTCGCATAAAATTGACTCTTCTACTTCTGTATAGTTCCCTGTAAATTATGGTTCTTATAAAAAGATTCATAAATTCTCAATGATCAGAAATCAATCGAAACATTAAGATAGCTGTTGGTTTCATAAAAGTTATTAATTGTATTTTTTACAGAAAACTGATAAAAAGTCAAAGATACAGTATGTTTCCTAGACAATCCATTTCAATTTCGAATTTTTTAAAGCTGTTAAATAAACTTTATAGAATGAATTAGGTGAATAAAAAACATCATTTGATTTATAGTTATAATGGTTTGGTTTTCTATAATTTTAGATTTTCTATAAAATGATGTTCCATGGCCCAAAAGGTTATATAGCACAAATATGTGAAATACACCTGCAGTATGGAAACAGTACAACAAAGTGGCCGTTTTACACTTTTTTCTAGTAAATTCCACTCTAATAAAGGCTCAGTAACATTTCGTCTAGTACACTTTCGTCTAAGTTCACTTTTGTCTAGTTCATTTTCGTCTAGTTCTTTTTTGTCTAGTAACTTTTGGTCTAAGTAACATTTGGTCTAAGTAACATTTGGTCTAAGTAACATTTGGACTAAGTAACATTTGGTCTAAGTAACTTTTGATCTAAGTAAGTTTTGGTCTAAGTAACTTTTGGTCTAAGTAACTTTTAGTAAGTAATTTGGTCTGAAAAAAATGTAAGTGATTTTATTTTAACACTGCAAAAAAAGGAGAAAACCTGTAAAACAAAATCAAGAAATCCGCAATTCGTATAGAAGAAATTCTTCACTCTTCTAAAACACGTTAAACTGAGAGGAACTCAATGGCGGGATTAATTAGATACTCAACCAGTTCAANTTTGATACACAGCTGCATTTCTGTCTAGACTTCGCAGTCGAAGCAGACGATCCTATAAAATTTCAACCTCATACATGAATATACATTGAACATACATGTCTTGTCTGTTTGCTAAAGGTTCAGTTTGTTCCCAAATATTGTGCCAAAATGTTGTGTAAGATCCGGCCCTACAGGTAAGAACTGTTTTTGGACAAAATAATTTTTGAAATTTTCTCTATGTTTGATTGTTTTTACTTCATTTATTCTAAACGTTTTTCTTCTACATCAGTCATTTCGGATATATTTTTGGCTATCATTATGAACTGTAAGGACTTTTTTGAAATTGATTCATATAATATTTCACATACAGAGCTTCCAATATCATATTAGATTATCTCCAATCTTTGGCGCAAAAACACGCACTTAATACTTGAAAAATCTAGTATTTTCTGCAAAAAATTCTATTACCCTTATTAAATTTTTTAAAATGATTCATTCTTCTTAAGTTTTCTGATTTGTCTCCCAAATCGTAATTTAGGCCCAATGACGCGGTCTAATTTGATAAGGGACATCCTGTACTATTTCATTAAAAAGGATTTAAGTCGACATTTTATCATGTTAGTCTGCAATTCATCAAGCTTTAGAAAACTCGGTGCATTGTAATCCTACTAATGCAGATGCACCTACTGCCCTTGAAAAATCCTCCAACGGAATATACAAAAATATCTGAACTTCTATTTTTTACTTAAGTCCGTACAATGTATTTACTTTAGTGGTAGTGCCATATTTTTAAAGATGTTAAAACCGAATGTATTTTTAGTGAATTTTTTAATGTCTTCTTTTTCAAAATTGAATATGGATAGTAACGATACACAATAGGATTTATATCATTAGGAGACAAATGATTGAATATAATCCATGCAGTGGTTCTTATGCATGCTGGGCCATTGTGCCCTACACATGCTTTACTAGCTTTTTTTAAATTTGACGTTCATAGTATGGTGATCAAATAACATTAATGCACAAAATTATTACCTTAACCCTATCCCTATTGGGCTTATTTTGTCTTATATAGATGGGTGGGGGGGATATTTTCCACCCCCTGTGATTTTGCTCTTGGAGTTGGGAGTGTGATACATGGCCCTAGTCCAACGACCCACCGTTTGACCATTCTCCAACCTACCCTGAAGTGTGCATAAAAAAAAATCAAAATTTGTTCACAACTATGATGTTGGAAAAGTGAAGAAGTTTTAGCGCTCTAATGTGACCCATTGTTAAGTATTCAGAATAAACCGCAGGGGGATGTGGACTCCCCCCCCCACCCGCTCAACCGAGATAGGGTTAAACAGAGAGTTTTTTTCCATTATTTTTTGAATTTTTATTTTTACCCTCAAAAGTTTAATTTACTTTAATATTTTTTATGTGTCTCATAAAACTAAAGTAAATGTAAGATTAACCCTATCTCTGCTGGGATTGATTTTGCCTTTAGAGTTTAGATAGGCGAGTGTGATACATGTCTAACTTTAATGGTTAGTGAGTAAGGGAAAATTTTTAAAACGTTCAAAAAGACTGTTGAACAAATTTTCAAAATAATTATTTTTACTTTTAACAAGTCTTAGCCCTGTAGCTAAATTAATTAAAAAGTTACTTACTATTTATGATTTTTTTTAAACACCAACCCGCCGTTTGACCATTCTCCACCCTACACTTTGCATCAAAAAAAAAAATCAAAATTTGTTCACAACTATGATGTTGGAAAAGTGAAGAAGTTTTAGCGCTCTAATGTGAGCCATTGTTAAGTATTCAGAATAAACCGCAGGGGGATGTGGACCCCCCCCCCCCCCGCTCAACCGTGATAGGGTTAGAAAGAGAGTTTTTTTCCATTATTTTTTGAATTTTGATTTTTACCCTCAAAAGTTTAATTTACTTTAATATTTTTTATGTGTCTCATAAAACTAAAGTAATTGTAAGATTTAAATATTACGTGTTTTCAATCATAACTCATCTTATTCAAGATGTTTTGAATCCATAGATACAGGATAATTTGTCTTTCTCATACTTGAGCTTTAAATACAGCAACTAGAGAATCCTACTAGATCATAATGTATGCATCTCCTTCTCCCTTTGTCTAGTACACAGATTTATTTAAATATTTAAATAATGAAAAGCATAGAATATGATAAATATACAAATATAAAAATATTTGTTTCAAATCAAGATTGTTTGAGAGAAATTAAAGAATTGTCAACTTAAATCTAAGCAAAACTACGTTGGATAAATGTTAAAAAAAATATTTTCTGTTTTTGACAAATAGAAACATAAAAAAACCTATGCATCAAAAAAATTTTAAAACTTATAAAGTTGAAAAAGTAAAGAAGTTTGGGCGCTTAAGTAATCGAGNAACAAACCCCAGACAAAGGAACTGAGTTTTTGCCACAAACTAAAAATTTATAATTCCTATATCTTTACAACCTAACAGTTCAAACCTTTGATATTTTAATCTTAGATTATTTGATCTAACATCTATCATGGTTTGAAATAGTAAAGGTCTACAATAATGTGTTTAAAAGATATAGGGTTTAGAAAATCAGAGTTTGTGGCAAAAACTCAATTCCTTTGCAATAATTAAAAAATGAAAATTTGCAAAATTTTCAGTTATACAGTAAAAATGTTTGCAAAAAATTACAAAATATATACTTTTGAAAAGCCCTTGACCAAACCATTTCAAATATGCAAAAAGTTATGTAAAATATGTAAAATAACTTGTTGTGTAATTATAGGAAAAACTAAAAATGTGTAAATTTCTTTTAAAATAAATTGCAATATTTTTTTTTTAAATTTTCCAATCTACCTTCTTTCTATAAAGCTAAAAATTATGAAAATCTGACATCAAAACATTTTTCGTTTTTGTTAAAGCGAACTATTTCTGAAAAAAACATTATAGCTTTTTTAAACATAATTACAAAGGATTCAGGAGAATCTAGATATATAGATAGATTCTAACAATTACTATCAAAAGATGAAGGACCGGGGTCGTCGGTAGCTCGCCAAAGTTTTAGTATGGTCTCTGATTCGTGTTTTAAATATCTATTTTAGAGTTTTCAAGGAAATTACCAGGATTTCAGAATTGCAATTCCAACACATCATTACTACATTATATTATGACTAGGAGACTTCTAATTCTAAAAAAAAAAATACTTAACCGAAGGAGCCTCATTTGACTCAAATAAGAGGTATATGGTGTAAACTCAATATTGCTGACCCCCCACTGAAACCCATCTGTGCTCCCCTCCCTCCCACAGCAGGAATTGGGTTCTTTTTCTTTTATTATAATTGCATCAGGCTACAATAAACCTATTAATATCTTCGCAACAAAATATATATTTGCTTTTATTGCAATTACGAGGATATGTTTTAAAAAGTTCCAGCACGTCTCTTGCCGGTAACTCAAAAAACTTTAATTTAAAAGTTTAACAATTCTGAACAATTAGTATTTGCTCTGATTATACTCTAGAAGAAAATAGCAAACTCACAAAAGAATGACAGAATGACGGATGCCAGATGGGAGGGAAGGATGAAGGATGAAGGATGAAGTTGAAGGTTGTGAGAAAAACGTCTAGACCTAGACTGAGAGGATGCAAAGTGCAACAGTGCACCCAAACAGAGAGATATACTTTGTATACCGTTAGAGATGGGAATAGATTTCGAAGGGACAGTTGACGTGTTTTTAAGTGACCCTATACATTTTTAGAGAAACATCCCCCTTATCTGAGCTACGGTGTACGTTTACTGCAGTAATGTGCACTCTAACCGAAGAAATAGTGCAGGGATTTAGTGGAGGCGCGCAACAAGGGGGGCAAGGCATTGCCCCCAAAATTGCGCCCCCTTTAGGGAGGGGGGCAAAAAGTCCACCCTGTTTTGCAATTTAGCGATTCCTGAATTCTTGGGAAAGGGAAAGAGGGTTTATTAAGTATTTTTAGATATTTTCACTATCAGTGCTGCCACTTATTATGATATTGCTTTATTACTGTAGTACAACTATTCAATTAATTCTAGATANACCTCCCCACCCAACTGGGTTTTATTTTCTTCAAATCGATACTCATTGTTTGAATATAACATTTGCAGGGTTTCTTTAAACTTTAATTAATTCCTGGATCATATTTCCTAAACTGAAACCTTACAGTTTATTTTTCCTGAACTGAAACCCTGCAGTTAATTTTTCTTGAACCGAAACCCTGCAGTTTATATAATCTATCATCTTTAATTAGAAAAAACACCCTGCAGTGAAATGTGATATATAATTTTATTCGTATAGTTCAATCCTTAACTATCTGTTAATACGTTGTTTAGCTTTTCGTTCAGTTATTTTTTAATGACTAGATACATCTAGAATTCATAGTGCAAAAAATGTAATTGAATTATGGTTTCCAACGAAATTTGCGAAAATGAACGAACATAATTGAATGAATTTCGGTCAAATTTTGCAAAAATGAACAAAACATTTTGTTTTTGTTCACATTTTCGTTGGCCGAACGAAATTTTCGCGAAAGAGATTGAACGAAAATTTGAAAACCTTTAATTCAATGCATTTTTAAAAGTTTTAAAAAAATTCTCAATTAAAACATTTCAGTATTCAATCGCAAAATTTAATTCGAACCACAATTGAAAAATCAATCAATAAATTAATTCATCATCATCTCTTAAACACATGATTTTGTGCAAAAAAAACTGTGTCTAGTTAATACCAAAAATTTGCACTAATTTTCTTAAATTTTCACATGTTTAAATTTTCTATTTTGAAGATCTTCGGGTGGATCTTTTAATCCTGGGTCTGGGTATCCTGAGAACACCGGTTTAGGCTGAGAACAGAGAGTTATTCCTTCCGAACCCACAAATTTAGTAATTACTACGCCATATCTTAAAGGATTAAAACAAAAAATTAAGTCAATTTTGCAGATGAGAGATTTAAACATGAATGTGCTTGGATAATTAATACTATTAGAAAATAGTTTGTTTAAAAAAGTTTGCTTTGGGTCTAATTTTTACTCCTTCCTTTTTCCTTAGCGTTTTCACTAGTAATTCAAGTTTACGACATTTACCCTAAATTACGCGATGTCTTGAGGATTAAATGGATTTTTTAATGTCAGGTAGGGGTCAATAGACTGGACTGGACTGGACTGGACTGGACTGGACTGGACTGGACTGGACTGGACTGTAGTGGACTGGACTGATGATTCATAATATATAAGAAAATTAATCTTGAACAAAAAAAAACAAAAAATGGCGGTATTCATGTTTAACATGTTAATGTTCTTAAATTCTTTTCAATGTTAGACAATAAGAAATTTGAATAAATTATAAATACGTCAAAAAGTTGAACAATAAATTTTAAAATCAATCTTTTTTTAGGTGCGTTTATCATAACTATGAATTTTTATTTCTATCAATCATGTCTATTTAGAGGAAATTCTCTTTACTTTAAAGTAAATTAAGCATAATAATACCAAAAAAAGGTGCCAAGCATCCTGAATTTAAGGTATACAATTGACTGTTCATTAATTCACCGATAGATTCATTTCGTTAAATTTTTGTAATTATTAATTATTCATTATTCATTAATTCATTAGTTCATTATTTCATTGATGGTTCTACTTTTCTTTAATTTTCAGTTAAAACTCCGAGCACTGATTTTAACATCCGTCGTAAATTAGGAACGGAAGATTTGCCATAGAGATAGACAGATAGAGATAGACAGATAGATAGTTAGAAAAATAGATTAATAGACAAATAGATAGTGAGATAAACAGATTGATAGACAGATAGATAGTTAGATAAACAGATTGATAGACAGACAGATAGTTAGATAAATTGATTGATAGATATATAGATAGTTAGATAAATAGATTGATAGACAGACAGATAGTTAGACAAACATATTTATAGACAGGCAGATAGTTAGATAAATAGATTGATAGATAGATTGATAGATAGATATATAGTTAGATAAATAGATTGATAGACAGATAGATAGTTAAATAAATAGATTGTTAGACAGACAGAGAGTTAGATAAATAGATTGATAGACAGACAGATAGTTAGATAAATAGATTGATAGACAGACAGATAGTTAGATAAATAGATTGATAGACAGATAGATAGTTAGATAAATTGATTGAAAGACAGATAGATCGTTGGATAAATAGATTAAAAGACAGACAGATAGTTAGATAAATAGATTAATAGACAGATAGATAGTTAGATAAATAGATTGGTAGACAGGCAGATAGTTAGATAAATTGATTGATAGATAGATAGATAGTTAGATAAATAGATTGATAGCCAGATAGATAGTTAGATAAATAGATTGATAGACAGTTATTTTTTACTGTGTTTGTAATATTTGTGTTTACAATATTTGAAGCCATCATGCCATGTCTAATTTGAAATATAAAATGCCTAAACATGCTTACACTTCACTGCTTTGAATTCTTGCATGATTACTTAAGCCCGCATGGTTTATATGTCCATTACCGGTAAGAGGTACTTCCATGTCAATAAAAATAAAGTTTTCAAAATATTTTTATTTGTCTTTCAATCTTTAGAGGTTTTAGAACAAACTGTAATCAAAATTACCTGATATTTTTCATTAAAAATTTTAAGTTATAGTCACTTTGTTGAAATACCCTTTTTGAGAGGGTGGGAGGGAGGATATTTTGTTTGTTTGTCTGCTTGGGGTGTGTTTGTTAGTTTGTGATATTTGGTAGTTAAAGTTAAACAAAAGAGTAATCCTGGGTTCAATAATGTAAAAACTTTCATAAGAATACACTTGTAAACTACTAAACAGCTTGGTGGTTATACTCCTTAAAGGAACTGTAGACGTTATTTGAAGTGACCTTTCAGTTACAGAGTGGCATGTCAAATTCAGATAGAGATATCCAGGCTTTTCTCACTTAAAATTTATAATTTTCAATTGGGGTTTCTTTTTTAAAAGTGACTAACAGATTTATGCTACAGAAACACTGAAGGAAATGGTTGGAATCAGACAATGATCAGATAAAGGGTTGAAGGTATGCCTCTCTTTAAATTTACGCCGGGTCGCTTGAAATTAAGTCCACAGTCCCTTTAAAGGAGGTTTAGTGCCCCCCCCCCTTCTTCTTTGTACTCTATACTCATGATGGTAATATTGGTTTTGCTCCTAACCAATTATCTACCATAATATTTGATAACAAGGTTTGGTTCAAATTGATTTTTTTGGTGGATTTTTAGTATTTCTGAGAACATTAACACCAAAAATCCTCCAGTAAACCCTAAATTACTGATATTTGACTGGGCATTACCTGAAAACTGAGTCAGGAGCTAAAAACTTCCAAAGTTTTCGGAACAAAAAGTCCTTCAGTAATGTATAATTGAGGAAAAAGTAAATTGTAAAATGAGCATGAACTTTTGTGTCTAGACTCGACTCATAGAGCCATAGAAGTCATTAAGAGTAGGAAAAGCATATATAAACCATAGAGTGACAAAGAGACATATATTGTAGGTGTAATGTTTATAAATCATAGAGATGACATAGAGACATAGGAGTTATAAGAGGAGGTAAAATATAAATCATTGAGTGACAAAGAGACATATATTTTGGATGAGTAGGTGTAACTTATATAAATCATAGAGGTAACATAGATCGACATAAGAGTTATAAGAGTAGGTAAAATTTATATAAATCATAGAGATGACATAGAGACATAGAAGTTATAAGAGTAGGTGTAATGTATATAAATCAAAGAGGTAGCAAAAAGACATAGGAGTTATAAGAGTAGGTGTAATGTATATAAATCATAGAGATGACATAGAGACAGAGGAGTTATAAGAGGAGGTAAAATATAAATAAATCATAGTGGTGATATAGGGACATAGGAGTGGAAAGAGTAGGTGAAATAAATAAAAATCATAGAGGCATTAGATTTGGAGTTGTTGGTAAAATACATATAAATCATTGAGATGCCATAGAAACATAGGAGGTGGAGAAATAGGTTAAATATATATAAATCATAGAGGCAACATAGAGACATAGAAGTTATAAGAGTAGGTGTAATATATAAATCATAGAGATAACATAGAGACATGAGAGTTGTAGAGGTAGGTTTAATATATAGAGGTGCCATAGAGACATAGGAGTTATAAGAGTAGATGAAATTTATATGAATCATAGAGATGACATAGAGACATAGAAGTTATAAGAGTAGGTGTAATGTATATAAATCAAAGAGGTAGCAAAAAGACATAGGAGTTATAAGAGTAGGTGTAATGTATATAAATCAAAGAGGTAGCAAAAAGATATAGTAGTTGTATGAGTAGGTGAAATGTATATAGATCATATAGTGGTAACATAGAAATAGGAGTTGGAGAAGTAGGTGAAACATATAAAGATCATAGAGGTAACATAGAGACATAAAAATTGAATGTGTAGGTAAAATATGTATAAATCATAGAGATGACATAGAGTCATAGGAGTTGTAAGGTTAGGTTAAATGTATAAATTAAATTACTTTATATATTATAATTATAATTATAATTATAATTATAATTTACTAATAGAGACATAGGAGTTGAAAGAGTAGGTGCAATATATAATTCATATATCATAGAGGTGACATAAAGATACAGGAGTTGTAAGATATTTAAAAAATATGTAAATCAATGAGATGACAGAGAGAAATAGAAGTCGAACAAAACTGAAGATAGAAGCGGGTGCGATACAAACAAACGATACAAACATATATATATATATATATATATATATATGTGTATACGGAAATCACGTATTTATTAAGCAGCATTGTAACTTCCTTTAAGGGCAAAGTTTATGCTTAGGGTGAACATTACTTGTTAAAAGTTTAAACTTTATACTTCACAATAATTAAACTTTTAGCATTATAGAAGTACTCTTAGGCACGATACAACGAATACATGGCATTGGGATTTAGATTTATTCTGTATTATCTGTATCATAAAACAAGACTTTCGTATGTATATATATATATATATATATGTTGCCAAACTGCTGGACCGAATGCGCTGAAATTCTGTGTGGACACTCAGAAGTTGCCGGGGGGTGTTATAGGCTAAAAAAATAGAATTTTTTTTTCAAAATTTTTTTATTTTTTTATTTTTTCTAATTTTTTTTCCGCGGGCAACGCCGAGCCCTTTAACTAGTGCTTAATAACAGCTTTGGAATTCTATAAATAAAATTTTTCAAATTAAAAAAAAGAAGAATTCAGTTAATGCAATACAAAAAATAATTTATGATAAGTTAATAATTCGTAGCATTCGTTTCAGAATAATGTATTTCTATATATAAAAAACTTAGCTTTCTTATGTTCTCTTAGGTATAATGTGTTAGTTTATGTATTTAAGCGTAGAAAGTTCATTATAGTAAACATCAATTCTGAAGGTGCTTTATTATGATATGTAATATAGTTTATATGCACGCATCCGGCATTCAAATTAACTCCATCACTTACAACACATAGGACTTTCAGAATAAGAAGAAAGCAGTTAGAACACACCAGGAAAAATTAGAAGTTTAAGTAAAGGGAGAAGGAAAAAGGAAGGCATTAAAAACACTGCAAACTATAACATGCATGCATGCTCTTGCACACAAAAATCGCGCGACTAGTATTATGCAAATTACTCCTTTATAAACTTAAGCTTAAGCGCGTTGCATTCTTAGAACGTTTATGTCTAGAGCTAATAAAGTATGTTGTTGAGGTAAAACCAAAGGCCAAGGCGAATAGCAAAATTTTAAAGTAGAAGCCGTCTTAAAAGTAATTGAATCTTTGCAACTAGCTTAAAATTTAATATTACTTTTTCTCTGCAACCTGATGGTGTAAACCTTTAATATTTCAAACTTAGACTATTTGATCTAACAGCATTTAAAGTTTGAAATATCGATAGTCTACGACATTGGATCGTAAAAATATTGGGGTTAGAAAATCAGCGTTTGCGGCAGGAAGTTTCTTTAGTGACTAAGTTTCAGATTAGTCTAGATCTCAGTTGAGAGATTTATAAATACTTTG
Source organism: Eurytemora carolleeae (assembly GCF_000591075.1). Lineage (NCBI taxonomy): Eukaryota > Metazoa > Arthropoda > Copepoda > Calanoida > Temoridae > Eurytemora > Eurytemora carolleeae. The sequence continues at coordinate 81,053 of NW_019397038.1, read as the reverse complement.
TAAAAAGGGAGAAGGAAAAATGGAAGGAAGATTTGAATGGGGGTNCTAACTTGAACACATATTCCAACCATGCAAAGGAATTGTCAGATCCGCAATCTACTAACTTGAACACATATTCCAACCATGCAAAGGAATTGTCAGATCCGCAATCTACTAACTTGAACCCATATTCCAACCATGCACAGGAATTGTCACTTGATGCCACAAACTTTAATTTCTGATCCCTATCATTGCAACCTGATAGCGTTACCTTTGATATTTTCAAACAATTAATATTTGCTCTATAGAATTCCAAATTCAAAGTAGAAAGAATTAAAATCTGAATTTGTGGCGAGTATTCAGATACTTATTCCTTTATTTTATATTAATATGACATATCTAATAAAACTTTAAATAAACTTTTTTTTGCGCAAATATTTGTTGCAGCAATAACACTTTTATATAACGAAATTTCGCATCGTTTTCGCCTCATTCATTTTCGCGAAAAAATGCGAAATTTCGGGGATAAGTTTACAAAATGCATTTTTTCTCAAAACGTTTCGTTCGCTTCAAACCCTACTTTCAATATTACAATGAGCATGAGCCATAATTATTTCACCCAATATGTTATTTAATAAGTTACTAATGAAACCTTTTTGCTTTGTAACAGCATTAAATACACTTAATTATTGCTTTAACGTCAACTTGCTATTCCAGAGTTTTCTGGTTCTCACATCATATTGTAAATATTTCCAGATATCCGGAGTATACAGTTTGGTTCTCTCCTAAATATTGGGGTTCTGACATTTACGTCGTTCTACAGGACTTGGTTTCCGGGGGGGGGGGATAGTGGAGAAGGTAGGGGGATACTGGAGAGGGTATGGGGAAAGGACGCCATGGAAAGTCAAAATGGCAATATGGAGATGAAAATGACAAAACAGAGAAAGGAGATAAAAGAGGGATACGTAAGGAGGGGCATATTTTCAAGTAACCCTTTACATAAATTGTGGCATTCGATACAAAATTGTCGAGAAGGAAGGAAGAACTTAAATTATGTGAAGAGAATCGAAAAAAAGGAATAAAAATGAGAAAAAATCGTGAATGGAAGGATGGGAAGAGAGATTTAACTTGAGAGGTGTTGAAGATTAGAAAACAAGAAAAAACGCAGGGATGACACTTGGAGAGGAGAGGGGAAGGATATTGGGCGAGGGGGAAGGATGAGAGGGAAGAGGAGGGGCGGAGCGTTCCCTACTGTCCGCGTCGAACCATAGGTACTCCAGGTCCTAGAAACAGCTTCCGCTGAAGCTCCAGGCAGCTCCGTGGCTGACTGCCTGAATCAGCTGGTCGGGCAGGACTAGGACTAGGAGGGCAGTCAGCTGTTCTAGTGCTCTCCCCCCCCCCCGGACCGGACCGGGGAGAGCAGAAATTCCTTCCCAGGGCGAGACTCATTCAGTCGCATTTTGACAGTTAAAGAGATCACATCTATAGGTCAGGAATTGGAACAAGTTTTTTGTCAGAGAAGGTCCAACAGTTTTTGTCGCCGACTTGGATTCACAAATGAGCAAAAAATCCATGAACGGACAAGAAAGATGAATGAACAAGACCTTTAATCTTGAAGCATCTCGCAGGTTTGGAATATTTCTCTGCTCCGGGTTATCAACTAGAGGTTGAATTATCACTGAAATGGCGAATGGATTGATTTGCTCTGAGACTCTGGTCTCCACTCCTAAATACAGACACGACTCTAACAGTGAGAACTGTCCCCCTGAATATAAGGAGATAAAATCATACCAACTCCTGTGCCAGGAGGTACTTCAAGAATCGGAGCTGAAACCTCTACATGTCCCCTGTAAACAGATTTATGAAAATTTCCAGCATCCTCCGGTGAAAGCAGACTGTGATACTATTATACTAAAGGATGATAGAGTTCTACAAAATTTATTAAAAAACGAAGACAGGTAAGATTTTAACTTTTTATAATTTTGCGTCTTTGGTCCGAGAAATGTTTCCAATTTTATTTTCTAAGTTGTTATTTAACTTTAACCAAGTTTATATTTATTTGATAAAAATGCTAGGATCTTTTTAGGATTGTTTTAATTGACGATTTCAATAAGAAAAATTAAAAAAAGATTTTAAAAACTTGTCATTTGCATATTTTTCAAATATCCATTTCTAGTGTAACAATAGACAGGGTCTAAAAACATAATCTATCTCTCTATCCAAATGTCCCCTAAAATGCCCTAAAATGCAAATGTGCAAATATATAATGTATTCATGAGTTTTATTCAACATTTTTTACGCGCATTTTCCCCTCCAATAGTTCAGTTGGATGCATTGTCCCACTAAATGTCAATAGGTTGAAACTATTTAAATGAAACTGACAAAAAGTTTCTATGACTTACATTCATATGGAGACAGAAAAACGCCCATATTTCAAACTTAATACATGTTCGGGTGCGATGGAAGTTAGTAAGTGTCATGAATGATTTTTTTCAGGTATACGCCAACACCTAGCGAGTATTTCAGTAAGGTTCAGATAGAGATTAAACCTCACATGAGAAAGATAGTATCTGACTGGATGCTGGAGGTCTGCCAGGAGCTCTGCTGCCAGCCGGAGGTCTTCTGCTTGGCCATGAACCTCATGGACAGATTCCTCGCCGTTTGCAGGTTCGTCGCTTACTTTGCCATGCTCTAGTATCATTTATATCTTTGACATACTTTGTGTTATTTCATGTCTTTTCTGTCCTCTCATATCTGTTATATTTTTGTCCTGTTTCGACTATCCTAATCTCGTCCCATACGTGATCTTTCATATCTTTTCTGTCCTGTTAGTCTTTTTGTCTCAAATTTCTGATGTTACTTTTTTGTCCATTTATTTTTAAATCATTGAATAGTAATGGTATCATTATTTAAAATTTGCTAGCACTCGCCTAATTTGTTTTTAATTTAGAATTAATAAATCTCAGCTCCAACTTCTTGGAGCCGCCTGCCTTTTTCTGGGATCCAAATTCCGATCTTTGGAGCACATCTCCAGTGATAAACTTGTCATGTACACGGACTACAGCTGTACAATCCAGGAACTAAAGGTGTGTATAAGATTGTGTGTGTTCTTCTCTGTAAATTATTCCAGGATGAACGTTTTATAAACTCACGAAACCTCTCAAACTAAAACTAGAATACAAACATGCAATGAACAAAGAAAATATATTTTAAAATTCACAAAACTTCTCATCCTCAGTTTACTTTTATAATAAATAACTGCTTCTTAAATGCTTTTTAGAATATATTTTTGAACTAGCACACAAAATCCTTTTTTATCAAACATTCTAAAAAATGCATCCTGTAAGTTTGAAAAAAAAAAATTATAAATGTCTGTTGTTTTATACTTTTTTGAAACTTTTGAAAATTGTATTTATAAATGTTTTGAATTCCCGCTTTATTTTTCAAGATTTCGGTTGGCCTTGTACAGTTACACTGTACGTAGCCAAAAATTCGTTCAATATATTTTATAAATATAGAACAAATCTGCTTTATAACTGACAATTGAAGATAAATAGTTCATTAATATATAAAGTATTCTGCTCCTGGTGGGCCGGGGAGGGGGGGGGGACTAATGATTTCTCATTTTTCAACTCATCCCCTTCCCCTCTTTTTATCAGTTTTATTTCAAGCTTGAATCCACCCTTCCTCTCATTATCCTCCCTTTCCCCTACTGAACACTTTTTTCCATTCTCTTCTTTTTGTTTTCTGGATCTTTCAAAATGTATTTTTCTATGTATATATTTATATAGATACATCTATCTATTTATTCATTTAAAGGAATTGAGTCTTTGTCACAAACTCTTCTTTTCTTATCCCTATAACTTTGCAGCCCAATGTCGTAGACCTTAGATATTTCAAACTATGAATTCTGTTAGCTAAACTGATCTAAGTTTGAAATATCAAAGGTCTGCACCATGATGTTGCAAGATAACAGGATTAGAAAATTTGAGTTTGTGGCAAAGATGCAATTCCTTTATCTGTTTTTTAACATATATATATATTTTTTAAAATATCTATCTATATATAGATAGTAAGATCCTGAAATATATTTAAATGTTTTAATTTGAAGCTGATTAAAATATATATTTTTATATATCTATATCTTTATATATTTTTATATATCTATATGAGTTTTGTCTGTCTATCTATGTGTTTATCTCTCTATTTAACTATGTAACTATCATTCTGTTTATCTATCTATCTACAATTCCTACCCGGAGAGCAGCATCATATATTGTTCCTTCCCTTGGCTTTCTTGACGTATTTTAGTTCTCATGAACTAGAGAGAAGGTTTTGGACAAATCTCTCAGGTCATTCCTAAACATTCCTTCTTAAGCCTGCATGGGAGCAGTAGCTCATCAATTCATTCATCTAGTCCTTTCTCATCCTTCTCATTCTTCTCATCCTTCTTATTCTTCTCATTCTTCTCATCCTTCTCATCCTTCTCATTCTTCTCATCCTTCTCATTCTTCTCATCCTATCTCATCCTTCTCATCCTTCTCATCCTTCTCATCCTTCTCATCCTTCTCATCCTTCTCATCTTTCTCATTCTTCTCATTTTTCTCATCCTTCTCCTCTTTCTCATTTTTCTCATTCTTCTCTCCTTCTCTCCTTCTAATCTTTCTCATCTTTCTCATCCTTCTCATCCTTCTCATCCTTCTCATCCTTCTCATCCTTCTCATCATTCTCATCCTTCTCATCATTCTCATCCTTCTCATCCGTATCATTCTTCTTTTTTTTCGCATCATTCTAATCTTGCTCATCCTTCTCATCCGTACCATCCTTATCATCCGTATCATCCTTCTCATCCGTATCATCCTTCTCATCCATCTCATCTGTCTTATCCGTATCATCGGTATTATCCTTCTCTCTGTTCATCCTCCACCCTTTAAATGACGTCATACGTATACGGGTATACAACCAAAATGTCGTCTTACTTGTGAGTAGTTTTAAAGTTTGAGTGATCTGTTATCTAAGATGGACTTTTCGTTTCGTTTGCAAATATTCTAATCTTGGGGGGTCAAAGCTTACAGACAAAATAGATGGATTTTAAGATAGATTGATTGATGGATAGATCGATAGATTGATGGATAGATTGATGGATTGATGATTGTGAAATCCTCCAAGTAACAAATGAAAGGACATTGTTTCTGGTATTTGAAGCAAAAATGTAATGTTTCAATTCATCTTTCATCTATTCATCAATTCATCCTTCCATCCATTTATTCATTCATCTATTCATCCTTCTCATTAAGTAATTAAGTGTCCTTAACTTTTGAAAAATCAACTCAATTCTTTTCAATCTGTATATTAATTCCCTATTTCTTCCTTTTTAGCTTGTTGCCCAATGTTTGATGAGCAAAAACTTTAACAAATCAAATTGAAATTCTAACTTTTTGAGAGTTTAAAGTATCAAAAAAGTTGACAATCGCACAAAGGTGGAAACGCACGTTTAGTGTGCGCTTTTACTGTTCACTCAAGGATATGATTGCTCCCGGGGTTCTGAGACACTTTTTTAGCTCAGGTCTTGCATTGATCAGAGAGAAGTTTTAGTGACATCTGTCTCTAGTTCTCAGTTTACAGGGGCTCTCCCCCTTCATCTAAATGCATTTATAATTTGTACATTGTACCTACATATAGGTCAATACTCAATAAGTTTAGGTTTATTTATGTATTTAAACAACACAATGCTTTTCGAATTATTGAACCATATATTTTTAATGTATAAACATTACAAATAAATCAACTAATTAATCTGTACTTTAAGGACTGGGAGTTATTAATACTGACAAAGCTCCGATGGGAGTTGAGCTCCACCATACCCTTGGACTACCTGGATCATATCCTACCTAGGCTACACCTACCAAGCCATATAGATATTCACAGGCTTAGGATCAAAACGGAAACCATCTTAGCCCTGGCCGCAACACATATCAAGTTCAGCTGTCAGCTTCCCAGTGTTCTAGCCGCAGCGAGTATTCTTACAGCGTTGAACAGCTGTCAACAGGAGACCAAGAACTTGGAGTCAGACTTGAGATTAGGTCGGAGAACTGACTCCGACGAAGTCTCCGAGAAGCTACTCCGGTGTACCCGACTATGCCTGCAAGGACTGACCTATGCAGGTTCGGATATCCTGGATGAGGTGTGCAGGGACCTTTGTGAGAGTATACCTGGATACTTGACCGGACACGTCCCGTCCTCATCACAGTCGCCAGATACGTCCTCAATAACTTCAACACAACCTCTACACATGCTGAGTCCGGTACCCTACCCGGCCACCTCCTTCAATCCCACCACCTGTTCCTCCTCCTCCCCCTCCTCATCCTCCCCCTCCTCATCCACCCTGGACATATTCTCGGAGTTTCAATCAGTTTTCAACCAACAAGATCAATCATACTCAGGGGACGCTCATGTCTCAAACTCAATATTAGTCACGTGACTTGAAAATACCAAAAAATATAAAAAATCCTCCAATGATAAACAAGCAAAATATTTTTGCAAAAATGGTGTTATCGAAGATTAAACAGATTTAATCGGACTCAATACAAGTGCGCCTGTTGACCTATCTATCTAATCTATTTTGTTTTATATACATTTCTGTTTATTTTTTGTTAAATAATTCTTGTTGGGCATTTATATGAACACAAGGGCATTACAACTTTGCATTTATTCGTACTTTATCTTTATATTATGTACTTTCTGTGCATACTGTACTTTTAGGCATTCATGTACTTTGTTCTTTCTGTACTGATAAAAGAGCTTTCATTCTTACCACTTTTGATGCCATAGGTTAAAAATCATGACTTAAGAAACAAATACGCTTATTTATTATTTCTTAAACATATTTTTATAATTTCTTAATAATATCAATAAACATACATTCAGAACTTATAATTGCGATTGTGTTGCCACTTTTTAGAGAGATATGTAGAACTTAAAAGAAATATTTCACGTAAGAAAATATTTTTCGAAAGTAATTGAGTCTTTGCCACAAACTCAAATTTTCTCATCCCTGCATCATTGCAACCTGGAGCAGAATTAATGAATATGAGCGACGTCGCTGAACTTTCAATTGCCGGCTGAAGTTTGAACCACCAATTCAAATTCATAGAATTAGGGGAAGTATTTGAATCGGTGATTCAAATTTGAACCGGCAGTAGGCACTTCAGCGACCCCTTAAATTCATTAAATTTTGTTCCTGCTGAATAATTCTTAGTATATCAATATAATAAAACTGGCTGAAGGGCCCGGCGTTGCCAGTGGAAAACAAAATTTGAAAAAAAAATTCAGAAAAAAAATGTTTTCAAAAATTAGAATTTTTTTACCCTTCAACATCCCCTGGCCACCCATGAGTTTGGCCGGCTATAGGCAATATATATATATATATACGAATGTCTTGTTTTATTATATAGGCAAGAAAGTCTTATATATATGTTCCCGATAGCCGGCCAAACGGCGGGACCAAATGGGCTAACATTTGTTAAGGGAACCCATGGGTGCCCCGGGGGTAACATAGGCTAAGAAACAGATTTTTTTTAATTCAATTTTTTTCAAAAATTCGATTCCACGGTTAACGCCAGGACCTTCAGCTATTTATTATTATATGAGAAGCATTAAATTTCTACAGGGTGTCCTTTTAATCTTTCCAATTTTCAAATTGCTGTAATTTTTTTTGTTAGGAATTTTTCCAATTTGTAAAAAAAAATATGAACGTTTTGTTGTATACAATGAAAACTCACAATTCTACCAATTCAATTATTTCATTTTAGCCATATTTCACTATGATGTTGTGTAAAGAAGCCAAGATTTGGATTGTTCAGAACGATTCTTCTGACAGAGAATTAACTCAGCTTCGCAGGGATTACATTGTTAACTTTACCATAACTAATCAGAAGACTGCTCCTCATGTGAAAATTTATTTATATATATAAATTTTGAATATCTGTTAAAGAAAAAGAAGTAAACCAATTGATGTAACAAAACGTTCATATTTGCAGAGACCCACTGAATAAATGTAAACAGATCAATATTTCTGTTTATTATTAAAGGGACTGTAAAGGAAAACTGAAAGGGGGTATAGGCTGAAACCTGAGAATCTCAGGAGTTGATTGACATCTATTTGATGTTCCTGTCCCGCGAAATTGATATAAAACTGTGTCAAAAATATTAAACAGATTATCTTCAACAAGTACGTAACCAATCTAAAACAACGATATCCCAGAGGAGCCTGAGAAACTCAGGTTTGCTCCTATTATTATTTGAATTTAATGATTTTTCATTTTTAATAGATATAATTGATAATATTATTTTATGCGTCCGGACAATGTCACCAGAACTCCAACCAATGGCAGTGCAGTATTATTGTCAATTGGCTTTGTCTATATCCTCAGTATACTGCACTGCCATTGAAGGAGGTTCTGGTCATGTGATACGGACGTATTACTTACATAAATACGTTTTGGTATAATTTTGACACAGTTTTATGTCAATTTCTCGAGACAGGTACAACAGATATATGTCTTATAGGTATCGTTCAACTCTTGAGATTCTCAGGTTTCAGCCTATACCCCCTTTTATTTTTCCTTTACAGTCCCCTTAAATCAGTTCATTGAGTGATTAAGAATTTTAAAAGAGGTATAAAGTATGAGTTGAATCATAGTAGTTTCTTTTCTCAATTAAAACAAATTAACCAAAGCAAAGTCAAAACAAAGAATATTTTATCAGTAACATTTAGATGCATTTTATTATTGTTTATGGCTTGACCATTCATGATTCTCTGCTAGCTCACTTTATTTAACAAACTCCACGCTCTAAACTGTAGGCATGCTTTGAGTTTTAAAGATAATAATTCTTATCCATAGCGCCTCCCCCTGTCATTTTAAAATGCGTAAACCACTGAAAAAAAGTTAATAATCTGACCACTGAAACTGGACCGCATAGCAGGAGTGGGGTTTATGATGAAATTATGGTGATTTTTGGCCACTTTTGGTGCGCAGTATAAACTGTTAATATTGCTACTAAAACTTAATCAAAATCTCAAGGTTAGACCAAACTAATTGAAACTGCAAACACCCACCTTTAAAAGCTCCAACGGAGTGCGAAGGTCGAGACTTAATGATCATGGAACGACCTGTTTTTTATCCAAAATTTAAATATCTATAAACTCGCGATGGGTATTTGGTATTCACGACTTTGTCATAAAAAGACTAGATATTGCGTATTTTGCGCTTCTTATATAAAAGTTGTATAAATATATACAAGTTGGATAAATTGTATTCACAATTCATTTACAATTTAAGGGAATATAGTTATATTATCCCTTAATTGAACAGAGTGGCATAATCGATTAACAACGGTTCCCTTTAAATCTTTTCTTGAGAAACAATTAGAATGATATCTTTGTTTAACCATCACAAAATTGTCGACAACACTATAAAGAAAGAAGGAAAAAATTTAATTGATTAAAAAAGAAGGGAAGGATTACTGAGCTTCAAAGGGAAGAGAAGGAGTACTCCTTGTCTCCTTGTGTGTAAAGGGGGAGGGAAGGATTACTCATTTTCTCTAGGTTTCAAAGGTAAGAGAAAACTGTTAACCCTATTCCTGCTGGGGGGGGGGGGTTTCAAGTAAACTTAAATAAAGGTTTATGCTTACTTTTCCGGGCAGAACCACAGATGAAGAGATGAACTGGCAATAAAGATGCAATCAAAGAACAGGCTCCAAACCAGAATGTCCCGTCTTTCAGTTTCAATTCAGCTCAATTCAATTCAATCCAATCAATCCAATTTTCGCTCTAAGCTCCGGATTCACAACACAACTGGCGTGTTTGTTTACATTTCCATTCATCAAAAATTAATATTTGTAAACAAACATAAATAAGGAATACGTAAAAAATATTCTGTTGACAATTATTAACCAGACAAAATTTTCATACAACAGATGGGAAGGAGTGTATCCCAGAGTCTAAAGGGGATGGGAAGGAGCGTATCCCATGGTTTAAAGGGATGGGAAGGAGTGTAACCCAGGGTTTAAAGGGATAGGAAGGAGTGTATCCCAGGGTTTAAAGGGATGGGAAGGAGTGTATCCCAGGGTTTAAAGGGGATGGGATGGGAAGAAGTGTATCCCAGGGTTTAAAGGGATGTGAAGGAGTGTATCCCAGGGTTTAAAGGGGATAGGAAGGGTTGGGAAAGAATGTTCAGGATTAAGCAAGAACACGGGATATATTTGTTAAAGCTTGTGTAATGCAAGACGAGGGGGAGAGGGGTCTGGTTGCTCAAATGACGAGGGGGGGGAAGCCCGGTAAAATAAAAAAGTTGCAATGACGAACTTTATCCAAAAACATTTGTTAACTAAACTTTTTCCAACCTATGGCCCCAACCTCTCTGGCTACGGCCCTGATCTAAAACTGCGTGTGACATATAAGGTCAAGTGTAGACCCTTGAAATTTCCAAAAACTGTTCCCAAAAGGAATCAAGCCATAAAATGTCGCAGAGTTTATGCGCTGTAAATCCAGAGCTGAGATTATCGTAAAACTTTGCTTTGTAAAGTTTCTGGACGAATCACAAATTAATTTTATAATGAATTACTGCAAAGCAAGAATAAGTGAATGCAAGGATGAATGCATGAATCCAGGGCAGTGAATGCATGCATGAATGCATGAATCCAGGGCAGTGAATGCATGAATGAAAGCATGAATCCAGGGCAGTGAATGCATGAATCCAGGGCAGAGAATGCAAGGATGAATGCATGAATCCAGGGCAGGGAATGCATGAATCCAGGGCAGAGAATGCAAGAATGAATGCATGAATCCAGGCAAGTGAATGCATGAATCCAGTGCAGTGAATGCATGAATGAATGCATGAATCCAGGGCAGTGAATACATGAATGAATGCATGAATCCATGGCAGTAAATGCATGAATGAAACGAGCTATATTAATTAAAAATCAAAAGGACTCCAGAGACTATCCATATTTAGAATTGCATGTCAGATTCACAGCTATATCCTTCAAACCTTTGTCTGATCAAGGATGACAGAGATATCCTTGTTTTTTTGCCGCCCAGTGTACTAGTGCTAATGTTCTGTATTTGCATGTATTGGTACTGGCTATAGTGCAGTGTACTAGGGCTATTGTTCTGTATTTGCATGTATAGTGTGGGTGTGCTGTAATTGCTTCCACATTCTCCTTGATTAAAGGTAAATAAAAATTTAATTTAGTCAAGTTTTATAAACTTTATTCAAGGCTGGTATGACTAGAAATATGTTCAAGTAAAAAGTAAAATGTAAAAATTAAGATGGAGAGTTAAAAAAATATAATGAGTAAGGTTCTCTATGGAAAAGTTGTTTTACAAAAAATGGTCTGAAATTATGAATATGATGGTGTAGTGTAGGATGGATGGATTTTAGGTCCAAAGGAAGGATGAATGAATGAATGAATGAATAGAATGGTACCAGACCAAGGTTCATGCTTTAAAACTATTCATTAAGCAAAAATGAATTATCACAAGATATGAACTATTAAAATTCTTGGGACATTAGAACCACCCCCCGCCGGCCTGGAAATGTCCATCCTCTAGAAATTGGCAGACTGCAGGGGTTCGGATTCAGGGTCAAGCTTCCAAGTTCTCCAATGACCTTTGACCTTGAACCGAGCTTGGAACTGGACACATGTAGCGGAACAAATAATAAAACTAGGATTCAATTTACGTTCAACATTCCCTTTAATTTCATTTAGTTCAACCAATCCCTTTAAACAGCTGGACTTTGTCTGGGTGTCTAATGTCTAAGGAAAACTATTTTGTTTTCAGTTTGGCAAAAACATCCAAAACTTTTTTTTACAAATTTTTGCAGTCCTTTTTCCAAAACAACCAAGTTTTTCAAATTTAAAATCGTTTAAAAATTTGATGGCTGCATTAAAATGTCTGGTTTTACAAAAAGTTTTAATTATGAATTTTTCTAAAATATTTCTCATCCTCATTTAAAACAATTTGGAAATTCTTGTCTTCGTTCCGCCCTCAAAAAAGCCATGAATAACAACACTTTTTGTGGACAAGGGACTGAAAAAAGTGGGTTCAGGAATTCTTTTAATTAGAAAAGATAAGGTTCTGTCCCTCTGGTGTTTTGTAGTGATGTTCTTCTATTCTTAAAAAATTATTTAGTCGAAAGTACTTTTTTGGCTGAAAAATATTGAAATAAGAAATTAATTATATTTTCTGAAATTCGGAAATGTTTTCAATCGTCGAAATAAATATTCGAAACAAGCCTAATCTGTATAAGATTTGTTAGTCGGATGGTTCGGTTTAAATCTGTAGTGTCGGAGTGCGACTAGGGTTCGATAAATCACCCAAGCTCCCGGGTTTTAGATCTAAATTGGTGAGTAGAAGATATATAAACTATCCCAGTCTTTTACTCAGATAAGTGATGTGATTAGGGTTCAGGTTTAATCAGGGTGTAAAGTGAACCTTCACTTTTAACTTGGAATCCTATAAAGATTTGTGCAATCATAGGGAGTTTCGTGGACCTCTCAGCCCGCATATAATAAACTGTTGATAGTTTTAAGAGAAACAGGGTCCAAATGGACCTAAAATTAACCTGAAGAATTGCAGAAACTTTTTATTGCGAATCTAGGGATCAAATCAAACAGTGATTTCCATCTTGTACAGATGATTTACAGAGACGACCGCACAGAATTCATTTAACTACATTTCGATTGTTCTCCAAGAGCATGTGAACAACATTAATTTTAAAAAATGATTTGCTATGCAGAAAAGGCAAAATTAAATCATCAGATCTTTAGTATATTTAAAGTAAACTACATGAAATATTAAAACCCGATATTGTTTTCAATCACAGCTCCTCTTGTTGTTGAGCTTTTTAGAATGTTGAACAAAAATGTTTTGAATTTCTAATATGTAGCCAGATTGATTTTTTTTCATACTTGTGTGTAAATCAAATTGTTTCAGTAATATTGCAGTGCATCTCCCAGCCCTTCAATCTTCTATAATGTTCTTGCCTCATTACCTTTAAAAGATTTTAATCGTTAACCATCTCTTTAACCTTAGATTAGATAAGAGAACTGAACTATCCAGAGAAATGTTAAGTAAGAACATGATAACACTGATTACTAAGCGTTTAAGGAGAAATATATATGTAGGTTCTTTTAAAAATTAAACATAAAACTCCTGTGTTCAATTAAGAGCGTTAATGGAATATTTACCCCCCCCCCCCCTCTCCTAGAGAGTATAAGACAAAGTTTAAGCAAAGACACTCAAGTGTTTCGTGATCGGATTTAAGTTTTAACCCGTATCTTCAAAAGTTACCAACTCTCTGGATTAATTTTGAGAAAAGGATTCCCACTAGTTGATTCCAAGCTCCAACCTACATTTAAGGCCCCCCCCCCCTCCCATCCGTACATTGTACAGCTGTCGTCAAACAGACCTTGAATATTCAAATTTTGGATTTAAATACAGAAATTAAAGTATACATATAATCCATATGGGCAAGTACTTGCTAAATCTAGAAATTAAAATTTTAAATAAAAAACAAAACATTTATACATTAAAACAGAAATGGAGAAAAATGATATGTAAATATTACAGAATATTTCTAGTGGCGTTTTATGAGGTACCATTTTATGAAGAAACGTTTTATCTATATGTAATGTAGCGTTTATAAGCGTTATAGCGTTTTTCTATTTTGATAATATATGAAGTTGTGATAAACCTTTTAAAATATCTAAATTTAATTTCCGTTATAAAAAGCAACTGCTGCCTTGAATTATTTTATGGGAGAAAAATTAATGTTCAAACTTGAAATAGTGTAAGCAAGGGTGCAGTCAGTGAACAGAACCTCGCCTAAATTTAACAATTATCTTTATACTAAAATTATAATTTACAAAAAATACATTTTTACCCTTAACCCCCCCCCCCTCTCCCCCGCCCTTCTACACTGTATAGTCTACTATATAAAGTTCCAGATTGTAATACTAGACTATTGAATAGAATACAGTGCACCACTATATCCTATCCTACCAAGGTCGAGCCTATTCTTTCTCAAACTTTTCACAAAACTTAATCTCGAAAATAGAAAAGAAAAAATGGGGGTGTACCCTGTGCATCGAAAAAATGACAAGTTATTTTCTGAATTGTGTTGGAAAAGTTTGTTGTCGTCTTCAGTTATAGAATATAGCATGTCCGATTCAAAACGGTAACCTTCAAAGCTTTGTCGGAATAAGTATATTATCTTCAATTTGAATATTCATTAATTTCAACTATGATTTCTCTTTACAGTAAATTGCACATTTCTGCTTCAGAACTAAAGGAGGAAAATGTCAGAATTAAACACTTTTTATCGGGAAAAACAACAATATAGCTTCCACATTTTTGACCATGTGGCTAACAGTTTAAATGCTATTCAGTGTATACAGTGTACTGTATACACTATACAGTATACAGTATACAATGTATACAGTATACACTATACAGTATACAGTATACAATGTATACTGTATACATCTCTTTAAATGAAAGGCCAATTTAAATTACAAGGACAGGCCCTGTATGAGGCGAAAGCAAAGGAAACTTAAACTTTCTTTTTTCTTTGCCTGTTAAAAAATGACATAATTTTCATGTCGCAATTCTTTGAAATTGTGTGCTATTGGTTTCTAAGGTAAAGGGGCACTCTCAAAATCAAATTTTGGATTATTTTAATTTTCTGCGTTTTTATTAATAACCAGCTGAAGGGGCCGGCGTTGCACGTGGAAAATTTGAAAAAATTTATTTTGAATTTTTTATCCTATGTTACCCCCGAAATACCCCTGGGTTCCCTCAAAAAATGTCAGTCCATTCGGTCAAGCCGTTTGGCCGGCCAGAGGGAACATATGTACGAATGTCTTGTTTTATTAAATAGATTAACTCACAGCCAAATTAATCAGCCATTCATCTTTGCAGATAATGACTATAATTGATTAATAAATTGCGTCAATATCCGATATGTTCTGGCGTCTTCTAAACCATTGGGTAAACAAAATAAATAATCTTCATGACAGAAACAATCTCAAGAACTGACGAGGGTCAACCCAGACCGAAATATATTTTAATAAAATGTGGAACTGACATCTATTTTTTTCTCTACAGAGGTTTGGTCCATTAACATCATCGAATTTTAAATCGAAATCAACAGTTTCACGGATTGTGGCGTTTTTTGAATATTTAGTTTGTAAATAAAGGTTCTAATTTTCAAGGTTAGGGTTAATTTCAACTCGTATTGGATTATAGGTCTCGAGTAATACAAGGAAATTGGAAACGGTGTCTGATTGCAATAAGGTTAGCTAGGAGGGATACAGGGAAAGGGGGGGGGGGTTAAATTGGAGAGAGGGGGGAAACAACGAAGGAAAATTTAGGCAACTTTTTGTAGCAGTCTGGATCTATGTATATGGGTTCAGGACAGGTTAGAATAAGGGGTAGTAACATAGAAGGTATGGTTTTAGAGGGGTTAGAATGAGGGGTAGTAACATAGAAGGTATGGGTTTAGAGGGGGTTAGAATGAGGGGTAGTAACATAGAAGGTATGGGTTTAGAAGAGTTAGAATGAGAGGTAGTAACATAGAAGGTATGGGTTTAGAGGGGTTAGAATGAGGGGTAGTAACATAGAAGGTATGGGTTTAGAGGGGGTTAGAATGAGGGGTAGTAACATAGAAGGTATGGGTTTAGAAGAGTTAGAATGAGAGGTAGTAACATAGAAGGTATGGGTTTAGAGGGGTTAGAATGAGGGGTTGTAACATAGAAGGTGTGGGTTTAGAGGGGATAGAATGAGAGGTAGTAACATAGGAGGTATGGGTTTTGAGGGGTTAGAATGAGAGGTAGTAACATAGAAAGTATGGGTTTAGAGGGGTTAGAATGAGAGGTAGTAACACAGGAGCCGGGTATAGAGGGGTGAGAATGAGAGGTAGTAACATAGGAGGTAATGGTTTAGAGGGTTAGAATGAGAGGTAGTAACATAGGAGGTATGGGTTTAGAGGGGTTAGAATGAGGGGTAGTAACATAGAAGGTATGGGTTTAGAGGGGGTTAGAATGAGGGGTAGTAACATAGAAGGTATGGGTTTAGAGGGGTGAGAATGAGAGGTAGTAACATAGGAGGTAATGGTTTAGAGGGTTAGAATGAGAGGTAGTAACATAGGAGGTATGGGTTTAGAGGGGTTAGAATGAGGGGTAGTAACATAGAAGGTATGGGTTTAGAGGGGTTAGAATGAGAGGTAGTAACACAGGAGGTATGGGTATAGAGGGGTGAGAATGAGAGGTAGTAACATAGGAGGTATTGGTTTAGAGGTTTTAAATGAGAGGTAGTAACATAGAAGGTATGGGTTTACAGGGGTTAGAATGGGATGTAGTAACATAGAAGGTCTTAGAATAAGATATATTTTTTTAAAAATAAGACTTTTAAAGTTTAAAAGAAAAAGATCTAAAATGTTGAAGATTCTAAAATCTCCCGCCTGTTTTAAGACCTTTATCTCCCTCAGTTTAAAGACAGAGCATTCCTCTAAAATAACTCTGAAATGAAGTTTTTAAAGATTTGAAAGAAATATTTAAGGTCTGCCATGGTATTTTCTATTGTTGTCTCAGTTTTTATCTTAATATTCAACATACAACAAAAATCTAACCACGTAAAGACTTTAAGTACATTTTCTAACAAAAAAAAAATATTTCATAAAACATTGCAAAACATTATTTTAAAAAATTTATTGAATTTAATTTTTCAATGCCTAAGTCCATATCAAATAAATAAATTTTTTCCTTACTAATCCATCCATCCAGAACTACCCCAGCAGAGATAGGGTTAAAGGGACTGTAAGCAGAATTTAAAGTGACCCTCCATGCAAAGATGACAATGTCCGATTTACACCCGGACCCTTAAGTACCGTTGTGAATCTTGCATGGAGGGTCATTTCAAAGCACTAGCTGGGAAACCCAAAGTTTTCCCACATAATAAACAACATCTATTTAACTATAAATTTTCAACCAGATAAGCACATTCTTTAAATCCTATACAGGGTTCTCCAATCAATATTTGAGGCAAATCGGTTTAAGGGTTCATGAGTTATGATCGGAAATACAAACAGAGATAACTACTTTATATATAATATAATAAAAATGTCTGAAGTTTTTGGTTTTATGCCGGTAAAATGTCAATTTAATTAATATAAATATAAAGTAGGAAACATGCAAAACATGAAAAATTCTATTAGAAAACCACATTTCTTAAAATCGCATTTTTAAAAAAAATTATATTTGAGACTATGTTGTAAAAATATACATGTAACATTTATGTAAATTATAATTTTTTTCTGAATACAAATAAAAAAGTGTGATAAATTGTCTCATATGAATAAATATTTAAATCTCAAAAAAAATGTAATAAAATAATTTTTTTCCTTTTAAAAATGAGATGTTGCTTAAAAAATAGACTTATCTGAAAACGTGAAATTTTATCACACATTTCAGCTGATAGCCATTGATAAAAAATTAATGAGTTTTAAATTATTAATTGATATCATTTATTTCCCAAACTCAATTATGTTTGAAGAGTTTGACTAAGTTTTTAATCCCAGGAATAAAAAGCAAACTCGTTAAATATTAATAACTTTTTTTGGTAGCATCATCTCTCATTAGGTTCCCACAGAAACCCTACCCCCTCGAAGCCCCCCCCCCCTCCTTATCTATCTATAAAGCTGAGGATTAATCACTATATAGACTGGGAAAAACTTCCCTGAATGAAGATGGAAAACATAAAGCTTGAATGCTTCGTTTCAATTATAAAAAAGGTGAAAGATACCGCTACTGCCAAGGGGCACCCGACCCCGACAAATTTTACCTTTTTATCAACCTTAATTATCCCTCTCGTATCGTTATCAGATATTTTGGCAAAATTAATGATGGAATCTCTCCGCTCCATTTTTCATGGTCAAACATTTTGATTGAAAAAGTGATTTTGGTGGATTTTCTGAAATAATTGATTCTATATTCTGTATAATGATCCAGGGTTATCTTGTAAATCCAGGCCGCCCCACCCAACACGCAAAAAAATCGTAATATTGTTCAATGTTCGGCTTTAAATTCATTTTATCTGATGTCTCATTTAAAAGCAAACCTTTTGATTACAATTTATTAGTGTATCTACTAATTTTTAAAAACAAATTTCGACATTTTTCTTGCTCTTTTGTGCTCCAGAAATTCACAAGACAATTTTTCGTGTATACGTGGCCAATTAATGTTTTAAAATTTAAGATTAAAAAAATTGAAGATCTTCACAATAATGAAAAAAGTACAATGAAATCACTTTTTTAAATTTCTTCAATAATAAGATTGATTTTGTTTATTACTAAAAGTTTATCGTTGCTAGACCTAATAAAAGGATTACTAATTTTTTATTTTTCAAAAACCATCCTCTTATAAACTTCGTAGGTATAAATAAGATATCTATTTATATTGATTTATTACTAAAGGTTAAGGTTAAGCAGGAAAGTAATTGGTAACTGCAACCCCTCTTTTTTCATCACTCCCCCCCTCCCTTTCACCTTAACACCCCCTCACTAAACATCCTTCGATCCCTCCCTCACCCTTCTCTCCAATATATTGCTTAATTAAACCCCTACACCTTGGAAAAGAACACATAAAAAACTTACAAAAAAAACTCAATAAGATAATGTTACCATCAAAAATATTATTTCTACAGCAACGCCATATATTTTAAAGAATTGTTTTTGGGGAAAGACTTTTTTTCATCATTCCCCTAACATTATTATTGGGTGCGTTATAACTATACTTACATAGGTGGAGGGTAGGAGTAAAGGGGTTGAACGACAAATTTTAACAATATTTTATTTTAGACAGGGTTAGCACGTTGTCTCTTTTATCTTGATACAGGGTGAGTACGATGTCTCTTTTGTTTTATACAAGGTAAGCAAGCACGTTGTCTCTTTTATTTGATACAGGGTGAGCACGTTTTCTCTTTTATCTGAAACAGGGTGAACACGTTGTCTCTTTTAACTTAAACAGGGTGAGCAAGTTGTCTCTTTTATCTTAAACAGGATTAACACGTTGTCTTATACCTTAAACTGGGTGAGCACGTTGTCTCTTTTATCTTAAACAGGGTGATCACTTTGTCACTTTTATCTTAAACAGGGTGAAAACGTTGTCTCTTTTATCCTAAATCGGGTGAGCACGCTGTCTCTTTTATCTTAAACAGGGTGAGTACGTTGTCTCTTTTATTTGAAACATGGTAAGCACGTTGTCTCTTTGATCTAAAACAGGATGAGCACGTTGTCTCTTTCATCTGAAACATGGTAAGCACGTTGTCTCTTTTATCTTAAACAGGGTAAGCACGTTGTCTCTTTTATCTAAAACAGGATGAGCACGTTGTCTCTTTTCTCTTAAACAGGGTAAGCACGTTGTCTCTTTTATTTTAAACAGGGTGTGCACGTTGTCTCTTTTATCCTAAACAGGATGAGCACGTTGTCTCTTCTATCCTAAACAGGGTAAGCACGTTGTCTCTTTTCTCTTAAACAGGGTAAGCACGTTGTCTCTTTTATCTAACCAGGATGAGCACGTTGTCTCTTTTATCTTAAACAGGGTAAGCACGTTGTGTCTTTTATCTTAAACAGGGTAAGCACGTTGTCTCTTTTATCTTAAACACGTTTTCTCATTGTTTGAGAATAGTTCAAAGGGCAGATACAAAGAAGCCAACGTTACATCTATTCATTGATGTAAAATTTAATCAAAAAGTGAAAATGTCTAAATAAAAATTAGATAAAAATTAGATAAAAATTAGATAAAAATTAAATAAAAATCCCAGCAATGAAGGGAATCAACTATAAACATATCTTTTCCTTGGAAAACAATAACAAAACTCTCCCAGAGATATTTAAAAACTGTTAAAAACTATTCCATAGCAATTACAAAATTACATGGAATCATAACGATCTAAACAACTAGCGACTATTGAGACCAGACCAACTTTGAAGTGTCACCATGTTTTTTATCTAGCTTGACCCAATTATACTTTTTGTAGAGCCCTAACTATGAAGATTTGAATATGTGTACCTTGCTTGTATTTGGCACAATTGTGAAAGATTTTGTACGTTCGGAAATTAAAAAAAATAGTTCAATACGTTTTTTTACGACACCCTAAATATTATCACGATATTTGATAAGATATACATATACTTCTTTGACACCCTGCTCGTCCAGCAAATGACTGATTAATATCCCGCCTCAAAAACTTTATAATCTGCTATTATAGAAATATTAAGGACTAAAAAACTGTCTATTACAAAGAGCCCTGGGCCCCTTCGGTAGCTTTACAACTAAACAGATTAATTTTGAACATAGGTATTAAACACTAGCTGACCAGTGATTATTAATTATTATCTATTATTATTAGATATCTAGGCTAGATTATTATTAATGATTAATTAACAAATAAGTGTGTTTGTCTGTAGTTTCATTCATTACAAATATTTTAAAACTTAATTATTAAATCTATAGAAATTAATGTTGTTTAGCGCGCCAATATCTAACACACATTCGTAATTACATATATATATATGTAAACTGTACACCTTGTTATATAAAACTGCAATGCATGTATGAATAAAAAACATCATTTGATTTATAGTTATAACGGAAAATCATCGTTTGTAAAGTGAAAGGCATAGAGTTTATGTGAAATGATCATTGGTCAATTATGAAACCAGCCTATTTCATAATTTGGTTTTCTTTTAATATTAAATTTAGATTTTCTATAAAATGATATTCCAGGGCCCAAAAGGTTTAAAGCGCAAATATGTGAAGTACACCTGCAGTATGGAAACAGTACAACAAAGTGGCCGTTTTACACTTTTTTCTAGTAAATTCCACTATAATATATATTCTATTCTCTTTGATAAAAATACTACAAAAATTATTGCTAACCATCTTCCTAAATTTCACAAGGAGAGAGTAAAAGATACAAATACTTGCTCTCTCCTAAAAACTGTTCAACACACGTGCTACTGAGGAAAACTAAATAAAAAAATTGTGGAACAATCAAACAAATCCATTATAATATTTTATTTCGACTACATTGTTTCTTAGATAAATTACGTTGATTAAAAAGAACATTTTTGTTACAATACAATATAAAAACAAATATTTTTTCTGATATTTGAAACATCTTATACTCTTTCATCTTAAAGGGGAGTTGGTTGGTGCCTTTAAAACCCCAAGATGGAGAAAAATGGTTTCTTGAAACCCCCCAGGTGGGCTTGAATATGCCCAGGGCAGCTGCTTCCTCTTATAGATCCATTTTGGGGCTCATTTCCTGCTAATGAGCGAGTTTTTGAGGCCAACTCACTGGGGTAGAATTAGTACCGATCCAGGAGGTTATTTGTCATATTGAATGTTTTGAATTCATCATATACAGGGTGTCTTGGAAAAAACAGAAATGTTCTAAAAGTTTTATTTATAAGTGAACTACAACTGGATGAAGCGCAATGGATAGTTTGGAGCAGAAATAACACCAATTTTATTTATTTAAATTCACATTTTTTTCCCCGTGCACCCTTCAAACTTGAGAGCATAGAAAGCATGTGGTGAACGTAGGAAGACCAAGTACTCCTAACTAGGATGTTTAATGAGCACCGAAGCTTGGGTTTGAACTGTATTAATTATCTCCATAAACAATACTCATGGCTTCTCTTTATAACAGCATGCAGATAAGGATGTACATGTACAGTGTATCCAACTAAGGATGATATAGTAAAGACGACCAAGTATGATATAAAAATGTACATGAAGTGCTATAGGGTCATTTATAAACAAAAGGGACAATTTTTTAAATAGTGGGTTTTAGTGTAGAGTGTACCACCACATAGATCTTCATCTCCCATGCTTCCTTTCAGGTGTAGAGAACGGGCCTACTGTCTACAACTCCTAATATGGATTGAAAAATGTTAAATATTCCGATATAAAGATGTGCGGAGGTATATCACGGTCATTCAGATGTCTTGGTTTCATTGTCAGATAATATTCACTTTAGAACCCATTTACATCTTTTAGATATTAATTTATTTTATGTTCTATTGGTAATAAGTTTAAATTATAAAATGTTAGAGTAGGTTATCTTATTCTAATTAAGGATTAAAACACTGATTAAAGCATCTGACTAATTTGTTCCGATGTAGTCCGGACATATTTAGTTCTAGTTAGTTGAGCGTGATATAAAGATATTGTTCAGTATCTTGATCAAGTATGGCATCCACTGAACAATAACAATGGAACAATGTGTTTTGAAGTGTTCAGTTTTGGTGTTAAAGAAGTTAAGGTCTTTATTCATTAGATATTTTTTGTATCAATAATCAAAAACCCACATAGATTCAGCCTCCTTATAAATAGTCTCATCAATTTTTAAGACAGGGCTGACTTTGAAGTGTCGCAACTCCCTAAGCTTAGATTTTACCGCTCTAACTCACTTATGCTTTTCTGAAGCCCTTTACATGTACATTTTAGCACTGTAAAGCACTTCTTGTTAGATTTGGTTTTTTAGAAGTAATTGGCAAAATTCTCAACGATTTTTGCTTGAGAGCGTGAGACCATTAAATCGCAGTGAACCTGAAGTAGAAAAAACATACCTTATTTTATTGTGGTTTGTAATTTTTTTAGCCCCCCCCCCTCCCCCTCCTTATCCTCTTGACAAAATACATTTACAAACTTCGATAACATATTAAACTATAGTTTTGATAATATTGTCAATTTATTCATCGCCGGAAACTGTATTAATGCAAAGGAATTGACTCTTTGTCACAAACTCTGATTTTCTAATACCTATATCTTTTTGTAATCCAATTTCGTAGACGTTAGAAATTTCAAACTATGAATTCTGTTAGATCAAATAGCCCAAGTTTGAAATATCAAGGGTTTCCACCATTAGGTTGCCAAGATATAAGGATTAGATAATTTGAGTTTGTGGCAAAAACTCAATTCCTTTACACAATTGTAATCCTTTTACGCTCCAGCATCATTTTGAAGTCCTTGATTCTCATTAACCAAGACGAACATTTTTGTTATTCTTTAAACTAGCTGAGATTTAGTTTCTTCGGATTTATATTCCTTATTATGTAAATTAAACTTCTTGGATAAACTTCCAAAAGAACTGACTATTTGAATCAAACTCTAACCCCTTTTTAATACCTTCATCTTTGCACTCTTTTTTATTTCAATTTAACTTGTAAGTTGTATCTCTCTTATCTCAGGGTCCAATATAAGAGGTTGAAGAGATATAAGGATTAAAAAATAATACTCGAGAAAAGAGAAACAAAGATCTGTTAATGGAAGTTGAATCTTCGGATTTCCTTTAAATACCTTAAAGAACCCCCCCACCACCACCACCACCACCACCACCATAAAAGTCGTGTTCTACGTTTACTGTAAATTATTGGTATTACTGTATCTCCTACCATATTTATAGACTGGGATCTAAAATGAAAAATGTTTTAAAATGCGGAATTTTGACTTCAAAAGTCATAACGACGTTTTATACGAAGCAGAAAACGATATTCTTCCCATTTTACGATTAAACTTTATATTTGTTAATTTAAATCCGATATTTTTTTCCGAAAAATGTGAATGTTTACGAAGATTATGTAGAGAGTATATATACCCTAGTGGTCTAGTGGTGAACACCCTGCTGTTTAAGTGGCTGAAGAGGAAACAGGAGGAATTCTTCAAGATTACTTGGAGCCATACTAGTGGGGGGTACACGATTCATTTTACAAAAAAAGTCATTTAAAGGTTCTACACGTAACTTTTATAGTTGCTTGTCGATTCACAACGGTACCTAACAAAAATCAACAGATCTATGAAAAGATTCATGATCTTTTAAGACTTTAGAGCAGGATGCTTTGATCGATTAGAGGTTAGAATGACACGAAAAATGGAGGTTAAAATTACAGGAATAATGGAGGTTAGAATTACAGGAATAAAGGAGCTTAGAATTACAGGAATAGTTGAGGTTAGAATTACAGGAATAATGGAATTTAGAATTACAGCAGTAATGGAGGTTAAAATTATAGAATAATGGAGGTTAGANTTTTACATAACTCAAAAAGTATTGGTCTGAGGCTGTTGAAATTTTCTGACTTTTCCTACATACCCAAAGCCCTCCCTTTAGGCCTAAAACTGGGCTTTAACACTAACTGTCTGAGTCCTCAGGCACACTGCCTGAATGACTGCTTTTTCCTGTCACAAACTAAATCTTTGTTTTGACCTACTTACACTTCTTAGATTTTGATAAAATTTAGCTTTTTGGAAAGTCTTTGTCATAAGGAAAAGAATTGCACAAGAGTTGCGACAAAAAATTGCAAATTTTTTGCAAACCTCTCAGAGGAAATTTGCACATTTTTAGTTTTTCTTGATTAAAAATCAGAATATTTAAAATTTTGCAAAAGTTTTTGCATATTTGAAATGGCATGGTCAAGGGCTTTTCAAAAATGTTTAATTTTTCATTTTTTGGACAAATTTTTTTTGCAAACATTTTTACTGTATAACTGGATTTTGCGATAAAAAATAGAAAACCCATATGAAGGTGTTTTGCTCAAAGGACAATAGACTCATACTCAGAGGGTTTAAACTATAATATGGAGGTGCACAATAGCAGGCCAGAACACAACATAAAGACCATGCAATAATAGAGAATAGATTAATAGATAATCTCTGCATTCTGTGGAGATATGTCAAACACAATTTAGAATAAGTCATTTTTGAGAACATTTGGCTAACATTTCATAAAATAAAAATTTTTGAGCTTACCCGATATGAAAATTGTTGATATATTTTTTGTTTAAAACTTCTTATCTTGAATCTATATCTCCCAAATTATCGATGTTTTGGGTAGTTTAAACACGAGTAATTACTGGAGAACAACGTGTGGGGGCTTTTTAGTTAAAAAACAGGGATGGTTTTTTATCAAAAAAATTTTTTTTTTAATATTTTTAAAAATGTGGGTTAAACCTACTTTTTCTTTTTTCTGTTTGAGGGACGTATTTATCCTTGATAATTTATAGCATTGACCATGAAATATATGCATAGTATATGCTAAATTTCCAATAGTTAACAAGGGCTCCATGGTCCGAAACTAGAAGAAATTGAATGAATTTCAATGATTTGGATTAACATAAAACCAGGTTATTATATCGTAAACATATCTTTTCTCCTTTATTCGACAAGCCTATAGAATTCAGCAGCTCAACTCTATATCCAGTTTTTTACATTTCTTAAAAGGGCTGTATGTGTAATTTTAAGTGACCCTCCATTTTTAGGATGCCATATCCGATTTAGAACGGTATCCTTTAAAGCTTTGTCTGATCAATGAAGGCATCAGATATCAATCATCTTTTCTGATTTAATTCATTAATTTCAACTATGGTTTCTCAATAAAGGGAGTTTTGCATTTCTGCTTAAAAAAAGAAATGCAAATTGGCAGAATTAAACGTTTTTTAAGTAAAAAAAAGACAATATTGATCAGATTCAGGATACAAGGGTACCGTTGTGAATTAGGCATGCTACTCTTTTTTAATGAAACTTGAAAGGTTACTTGAATTTACGTTTACAGGTTTCACTTTCAACGGAAATTCATAATCCAAATTTAGACTACAGAGAGAGGCTAAATAACTAATTATTTAACAAAACGGTTTTTGTAAAAATTTTAATAATTCTTGTTGAAAAGTACAGCCTAAAGCCAGAATGGGGAGGAGAGGGGGAGGGGATTATGAAGAAACCAAATATCATTGTTAAAACTAAAATTAGATTGTTTAAGCCAATATAATTTATATGGTGAACAACTTGCTAAATATTTTAATGATATAAAATCTGCAGAGGTGTAATTATAACAAATATTTTAACTAGTTTTTGTTTGTTCATACATAAAACAATATAAACCTTACTTTTGAAAAAAAAACAATTTGTGTTTTAACCGAAGATAAAAAAACTACATGGTGACACAAATAAACAGGGATTCGCGTTTTAAAGGCCCAATCATCTTTTGAAAGTACTTTAAAATGTTCCCTAGCATTAAGTTTTTAATTTCAGAAGGGTACGTTAAAGTAACTTTTTTGTGCTATGCTTCCGTTTGGGGTAAAACTGTGTCTAATTTTTGAAAACCTAAGCACCTGTCTAGCAACTTTAAACAATTAATAATTTTAATTATTCTATTAAAATCTATATTGCAGAGAGAAACCAACTTAAAAATGCTTAGAAATCATAATAATGAAAACTTATATAGTTTACTATAATGTTTATATTTCAAACTATTTCTTAAGGAGGCTCAAATTTGATGCCATTAAAAAAAAACGCCTATTTCTAAGGTCCATCAAAGTTGTTCCAACCGTGGGACCGGGATTTCTGCAACCTATCTTTTTTAGGTGTTTTTTTCATAGATTTCTGATTATTGGACTGTATACAGGTATATCACGGTCATTCAGA
>NW_019397038.1:45229-54509 GCF_000591075.1 Eurytemora carolleeae | reverse complement strand
TACCCCCTAACCCAGACGTAGGCCTTATCCCTTTGCATATCTTGCATAGGGCCTATTTCAGGCCTAACACAAGCCCTATCTCGTGAAGTATGCTGCAACATGTATAAAAATATGATATTTATGAATATGGGAACAGGGTGTTTCATTAATACAAAATTTGATTGCAGATTTTATTGGTAATTTTGGACAGTCATGGTGATAATCAAAATGATTTTTTTGTGTCGTGAAATTAATAAATTTTCCAAAATTGAAAATGAGTTATTTTTGCATTTTGAACACCAAGCATGGCGTGGTGATGGGGTCGAAGATTAGCAGTGCTAATGTGCAAAAATCTACAGCTGATCCTTTGCAAAATATTCAGGGTGTGCACGTTTTTCTATTTTCTGCACAAGGTTGAATTATTGCGGAGTAGGAATGCAAAACGCAGCTAAGATTGCGAATACCTTGAGTATTATACCGCGAAGTTAAAAACATTTAGTACAGCAAAGAATGTTCGCACATTTGTTGCATTCTTTTGATCATGTTTGATTAATTTTGCAAACATAACTCATTTTTTATATATACATTTATATATTTACAATAATATATTTTTTATATATACATATATATATTTACAATCATATATTTTTTATGTATACATTTATATATTTACAATCATATACTTTCAACACATAATTCTTTTAACAGAAACGTTAAAAATACAAATTATAACACGTTTTAAAATACAATTTCAGAAGAAAAAATACTTCGTGCGGTTGGACCCATAAACATGTGAAATTGGAAGTCGACTGTTAGACTCAAGTTATGATTTAAAATAATCCAGTGAACATGAATTCATCATTTGTGCAGTGAGAGCAGTGTACAATGTATACATGGACCTATTTTGCTTAATATGTTGATTTACAAGTTAAATACTATTAGAACTTTTTGCTTTATAAAAATATCAAAAACACATGATATGGATAAATGTCGTCTTCATATTACATAGTTTTATGGGTACCACAGTAAATCTTGTTTTAAGGCCAAGTAGTGCTATATACAGGCGGCGTTTTTAACATGTATTTTATTTCAATGTTTTCAGTAATAATTTTTTTAAATCTTCGTAAAAGCTCAAAAATGCACATTTTCTTAAACCCAGACTATTGAAGTCTGATTCACTTCCTGGCTTGATGCACTTTTGTTGAAATATTGAAAATTAAACTATTGTTCATAATTCATGTATTGTTTACAAGTCATCTATTGTTTACGCGTCATGAATGTGAAATTTATTCAACGTTTTGTCGATCTAAATGCGTCATAGTACAGAAATACAGTCATAACCAGATAGCTCCGGAATATGAAGACGACTTTATAGCAATACGTAAGTGTATTTGATGTTGTTAAAAAGCAAATAATTTAACTAGACACTTATCAAATCACAAATCAAGTGAAATGGGTCTGTTTACACTGAATAAGTTGTGTTTCCTGTGCTCATTGGACTATCTAATAACGCCACAATTTAAGCTTAAAAGTCGTCTTCCTGTTCCAGAGTTTTCTGGTTATCACTGTAGTACAGGGTTAACCAAAACAGATTAGAACGATCTGAAACTCTTAAAAATCTTAAAGTTGAATTTGGTTTTCTGTCTCCATTAAAATCCAGATAAACTTAATGATTTTTTATTCTTTTTACAGCTGCGCGATGAACAATCTATCTAAGAAAAGAGCCCCCAAAAACAAACTCTGTACAATCTCTAAAGTCTCATTATGTGCGGCTAACCATATACTCACTATAGTTTCAGAAAAAGTAAATATTTCCATTCACTGATAGCGCCGATTGAAGGATTCATATCTCTAATTCGATAATGAGATATAGAAAGATAGATGTTACCGCCATGATATTTCTATTGGTTCAGAATAGACAACAAACACATGACTGAACCCTGATTGGATCAGGCGCTAATGGACTCGGCATACAGGAGTGACTGTACTGTTGACCTGAAACAGAAATATTTGGCAACCGAGCTATAAAAGTATATATATTTACACAATTGAAACGAATAGCTGTGTACCCCAGTTCTTTTTATCCAAATCTATTTTTTTAACATACATATAATCCTGTGAAATAATTGTTTAATAATGGCACGATCAAATAAATATTGATGGTAAAGATAGTTTAAAGGAGAAATGTTTAAAAGCCTTCCATTCTATAACAAATGATATCATTCATGTACTGCATTAGCTGGAGAATACTTTATAGTCAGAACAGCTGTATACTTTCACTGGAGACATTTAAACTTTCAGTGTCAGACAAAATATTTAATAATGATAATTAACTCAAACTAAAGTGTTTAAGTTTTTAGTAGAGTTTTTGCATTAATATCAGTAGTGTACAACGTATTCTTTTTATATGCAGCCTTTTAACAGGTCGGAATAACAGAGTCACAATGTCATGCATATTGTCTTCAAGCATTGCCAACTTTTGTGTACTTGGTAATATAATTCATTTACTTGTATCTATTCTAGATCAAGGAAATATCTATTTTCATAGAAAAGATAAACTGTTATGTCCAAAATGCTATGTAGGAGCAAGGACCAATTGTAAGATTATTAAAATCTCTGTGATGTCAGATATGCTCATGAATCACGAAAATCTATATTAAAACTTTGATCCTCTTATTAATCTGAACATGTCCTCCACGAACCCCAAGTACAGGGTGTCTCACAAAACATATGAGTTCAAAGCCAACATAAATATTTTTTATTTTTGATAGCTAGCTATCAAAGAACCCAGTGTGCATCAAATAAAGTTTCAAACTTACAAGCTTTTTAGTAGCTAAACCAGAATATGGACCTTATTGTGCACATAATTTGCGGGGTCCGTTAAAATGGAAGGTCGCGTGGTATAGATGGAATTAGAATTGATCGCTACCAATCGTATTTCTATCAAACGTGCATGTAATTAAAGGGTGTTAAAAAAAAACCAAATACTTTGTCCTTTTTTCTCTCACAAGCTTATTCATTATATATCCGATCATAACGGAAGGACTAACATGGCTAAAAAATTGTCAAATTTTGTCAACCCTGCTCTGAATAATTATTTAACATTATTTAACATTATTTAATTTTGTGGTTTTTTTCAGGTATAACTCAAATCTTAAATTAAACTAGTGCTGCCAGCAAGCTATGACCTCATGGACTATGTTAGAGTTGATTTACACTAGGAAAGCTTTAGTATTGTAAGGTATATTCCTTCTTGCAATACAATATGGTCCCATTAGCTTATAGTAATGGTCCCCGGCAACTGTTCTCCGGTCCATGTTAAAGGAGAAGTGAAGGAACTTGTTCTGCATTTCCCTGGAAATGGTGGTTTACAGTATACTCCAAATTGGTCGTATTAGCTCCACCCTCAACTTGTAATCTGTAAACAAAGCTTTTCAGAGTGTTAGGCTTATATTGAACACCTTCTAAAAGATTTTTTTCATTTTTAAGCAAGTTCTGCACCTCCTTCAGTTTTGTAATATGATCGTTTAAAAACGTCCGTTTCCTTTTTCATTTTTTCTTCGTCGTTTTTAAAACGAAACGATCGTTTTATTAAAAAAGTGAAAACGATCATTCCTTCATATGTAGGACTAAAAAGTACTATTATTAAGTTGATTAATCGATGAAATTATTGTTTTAAATAATTACATAAATTCACTTTTTCCAATGGCAAAGTTTGTATTGTTACTTAACTACAAGTTTTCATCATAAGCAATTCTTTATTTACAGCCGAGAACTATATGCTAGAGTTTAAAATATTTAAATTTAAACAATTGTTTGTTTAAAAAAGGATTATTTATTTTGTTTTGTGTCTTATTTTCAAATATATTTTCATTTTCTCACGTCCTCCCCTGAACCTGGTTGAAAGATTTTATTTAAGATTGTGCATATTTAGATTATTACTGAGAATCAAGAAAGCTGTGAAAATGCAAGGCTTTTGATTAAAGGGACTGTCAGCGTCATTTTAAGTGACCATCCATTTAAAAAAAGAAGAAGGGCCCGATTCACAAATTCACAAAATTTCTAATTTTTTCATTTATGTTCATAGAAAGTTGAAAAGGGTACCGTTGTGAATGGAGCATGCATCTCTTAAAATTGTGAATCACTTAAATTACGTTAACAGTCCCTTTGAGACAATAAATATAAAGTTCCATTGCTTGGAACCTTGATTGTAGTTTTATCAACAGATTTATTTAAATTGGCTCATTACAGGGAATATGATTAGGGTTTCCAGCGAAGGAAACATTTCGCGAAAATTTTCGTTCGTAATTCGCTAATTTTTGCATTTTTTCGCGAAAATTAATTAAGCGAAAAATGCAATTCTCTGCTCTGAGTTTATGATAAAATAAAACTTCTTTTTATTATATCATAATTTTTTCGCGAAAATTTCGCATTCTTCCGCGAAACAGACTAAAGCGAAACTATTTACCATTTCCGCTGAATAAACATAAATATGATGCATAGTTTCAAATAAGACACTACATAGTATTCATAGATATAAAAAATGTAGGTATCTACTTAGAATTTAAAAAAAAATGTATATTTTTAAGTTTAAAAAGGCCAATAACCCCTTCGTTACTTCCTTAAACATACTAATTCCTTTGTTTAGAATGGGGTCAGGTATATTCAATTAACTACAGAGTGTCGAAAAAAATAAAAAAATGGCTTTGGCATAGGACAAGATTTAAACTTTACAAAGGTTATTATAAATCTTTGAAAACCACAATTTTTTTTCTGTTTTAAATTTTTTTAGACACCCTGTATAAAAAATTTACTATTGAATTAACTGCCCCATGTTTCAATATGATTTACTGTCGGTTGGTAGAGAACCCGATACTTTTACAATCATAATAAACATGTTTCAGAATCAGAAGAATAAATAAATAATAATTAGTAAAATGCAGGGTTAGGAAGAGTATAGGCAACTCAAAAATCTGAGAAGATTTAAAGGGGCTGTCGGCGTAATTTCAAGTGAACCTCCATACAACGAGGTAACTGTTCGATTTACAACAGGGATTTCTAAAAGAAGATCTCCAAAATGTCCCTGAGGGCTAGAATTTTCTCCAAGATGTTCCTGCAGGCCAGAATGATCTCCAAGATGTCTCTGAGAGCTAGAATGATCTCTAAGATATCCCTGAGAGCTAGAATGATCTCTAAGATATCCCTGAGAGCTAGAATGATCTCAAAGATGTCCCTGCAGAAAGCTAGAATGATCTCTAAGATGTCCCTGAGGGCTAGAACGATCTCCAAGATGTCTTTGAGGGCTAGCATGATCTCCAAGATATCCCTGAGGACTAAAATTATCTACAAGATGTCCCTGAAAGCTAGAATGTTCTCCAAGATATCCCAGAGGGCTAGACTGATGTCCAAGGTGTCCCTGAGGGCTATTATGATCTCTAAGATGTCCCTGAGGACTAACATTATCTCTAAATATCCCTGAGTTCTAAAATGATCCTTTTTTCCATTATGTTAACCATCTTGCATTACAATCTACTATTTTCTCCTCTCAGAGATATTTTGGCGAGCAATACCTTTAATAAAAGCACCGTGAGATGAAATATGATGCATGAGTATTTAGTTCTACATCTCCCCTCTTCTTTAGCCAGCCCTAGATTCAGTTCATTCAACTTTTTTATTTTCATCTTAGAATTAATAATTACTAATTCATCATTTAGACCGTTTTATACATTTGTAACCCTGTACACCCCCTAGCCTCATTTTTCAAAACTGAGAATCCTTTCAAAACCTTCATTTTTCCAGCTGAGTTTAGTTGCATTTTTGTGCATTATTTAAACCTGGTGGGGGACTAATATACTAGCCCCAGGAGTCCTCCTCCAATCTGACATGCGAGCACCAATTTATTCCTTCAATTTATTTCAACCGGAGATTTGTTGAAAAATTGAAATATTTATTTATGGATGGAAAATTCAATTTTTGTATAATTTAATCCAAAAACTTTTTTTAAGAACAACCATGCATGCTCCAATGTTATTGGGTTTCAAAAATATACAAAAAATTATTGTTTTTGAGAAATTTCTTATAATTACATGATTTGAATTAGATGCTTAAAATATTTAGAGCTCATGGGAGATTTTAGAACAGTCCCTTTAATCCTCAGTGTTACAGGACACCTTGAGAACTTTTGCATTATACATATTTCTATTGAAATGTTTCTATATATTCATGTGTCAAAAACTTAGAGAAGCACTTTTCCAGTCCAATACACTGAACAATTTTCTACGGTATACTGACCCAGAATTAGAATTCATGGTTTAATATTCAAAATTATAAAACTGAAAGAAAGTTTTCTAATATATTGGTTCAACATACAAATTAAATTCAAAAAATAAAAAAAACATTTATTTATAAATCTTATCTTCTTGTCAACTTGTCTAGTTGTCTAGTTGTTCTCCGTCCTCCACCCCCTCACTTGAGGGTGATAAGCCTAGTTTATACACTCCTCCTAATTATTCATATATATCACTTCCCACCCTTTGTATACTTTGTACATTTCTTAAATCCGCAAACTGGTAAATATATACTTAACTTCATCTAGCTCCAGTATACTAGATTTATATTTAAATTCATACACCACACTGCAAGGTGTATTTTGATTTTACTCCGAGAAATATTCATACTGAGCTGGGAACTTTTAATTCCGATCACTTAATCTCAACGTCCATTGTGGGCACTTTTGATTTACTTGTTAATCCTCTCTTTTTTATATTTAAACTGGGTTCCGACCAATGAGTGTTCTCTCATTGGTTGCACGCAAATTTCCAGGCTTCTGATTGGCTGTTTCGCTTCTTCTCTGTTTGGTTGAATTTAAGACACTTTTTGGATATCATAATACGATTAATATAATCTGCAGATTAATAAAAAGAGGGGTCAAGCATTGTTTTCAGCTTTGTTCTTGTTGTACGAGTTTTCTTTAAGCAATTCTGACGCGAAAAGAAATACATTATGTCAATATGGAGAAATTAGTTATAGCGAGGGTTTCCAGCGAACGATATTTTCGGTCGCATTTTGCAAACTTTTTCGCGAAATTTTGCAGTTTTTTGCGAAAATGCGAAAATTTTGTAAAAGCCATGAGTTTTATAGCTGCAACAATTAATTGCTCAAAAGAACTTGTGGAATTCTCTGGTCTGATAGCTCATATTTGAAGTTTTATTATGTCATATAAAAAATTTCTCTTCCTTTACCTTAATAAATGTTTTAATTTTGCATTTGTTTTTAAAAATTCTGTATTTTTCTTTTTTTTTGCATAATTTCCATTCTTTTTGCGAAAGTTTCGCATTATTTTTTTTCGCAAAATTTTCGTTTTTTTGCATAATTTTCATTCTTTTTGCGAAATTTTCGCGAAGCAGATGGAAAGCGAAAATTTTCGTATTTTTCGCGAGAGATTAAATGTTTTCGTTGATTTTCAAACACAATTTTAGATGAAGCATATCTTAATTTAACTATATATTTTTCATTATGGTTTGAAGTCTCAAATAACCTTAATTGCGAGCGAAAAACCAAAGTTAAGTTCATTTCAAAAGTGCAAAACTATTGGAAGCCAGCTGTTCATAACTTAAGAAATGTTTTCGACTGTTGTTGCATTTCCAAAAAGTTCTCAATTACATTCATTGAAACAATTTTTCCAATTTTAGTAGATTTTTTTTGGAAAGGAACTGGGTTCTTGTAACAAATCCAAATTTTCTAATCCCAGTATCTTTGCAATCCACTGAAATAGATTAAAGATATTTCAAACTATGAATTCTGTTATAGAAAGTAATGTTAGTTTGAAATATCAATGGTTTACTTCATCAGGTTGCAAAGATATAGGGCTTTGAAATTTTGAGTTTGTGGCAAAAACTCAATTTCTTTACATAATATCATTTTTTAATGGAATACAAAAAAATTTATAAACTATTCCATTTCAACCGACAAGCTTGATATCTTTGTAACGTTAAAGCTAATTTTTTACTAAATTTAAAGTGTGCATTTTGAAACAAATTTTCTTTTGCTAAAAAGTAAAATATATATTAAATTGATTAAGAAGATAGTTATAATATTTGTTCCAGTGTACAGCGTTTATAACATATCTCTCTCTGTCGGCCTATCATTCAAATTAAAGTTCATTGCACTATTATTTGTTGGGAAAATTTGTCAAAAAAAAATATATAATTAAAATACGCAACTACCCCATACTGCAATTAAACCAATACTTGCAAAATCTGTAAAATTATAATATTTATAAATTCTAAAAGAAATCGGGATTGTAAAACTAGTATTAAAGATATGATGCTTAAGTATGCTTATTTGACGAATTAGCATGTAAAACTGCTTACAACCCGAACAAATATTCAATGTGTTTTTACCATTTAATTCCAAAATTAGTATCGCGTGCATCAAACTAAAACCGCATTTTAAAAAATTGCTGGATTTTGCGTGTTTGAATTAGAGCTCTGAATAGAACGCGGCACGTGGTTAAACTTTGCGCACCTGCATTCTGACCATAAGTAGGGTTTACTCTTTCAATTTCCATCAAAAACAATCAATTTTCGTTTGTTAACCCTAGAAAGCCTTAAAGTAAAGGTATAAGGCTGAACTGTATGTTTTCATAGACCGTGTATTAAGGCTAGAATAGATCGATAATGTTAAAAGTTTGGGTGTTAGGAAGGTATGAAAAAATGCCCAAAAAAGTGTTGGAAAAATGTTAAGATATTTCTTTTTTGTTTATGACAAATATTTAGATGTGACACATGTTTCTTCAGTAATTTTTAAGGGCTTTTAAAAATTTAATTTTTAGATCTGTAGCTTTAGTCACAAAAAAGTTATGGGCTATTTTAGATTTTTTTTAAACACATACCGGACTTATTGCCGACCTATAGCGTACCACATGCTTAAAATTTTACAAAAATATCCTTTAAATTACAAAAATCTCGAGGTGATCGAAAACAAAAGAGTGCTTGTGTAAAATAACTAAGGGGGTCTAACACCCCACCTCCAGCCGGTTAATGGTTAAGAGTAAGGGGGGGGGCTCATGAAAAAATACTTTTAAAAAAAAGTTGGTGGAGATTTAAACGGAGTTTTATCGCGCGGCGAAATCGAAGAGAGGAATTAAATTAATCCGAAGATCTGCATAACATGAAGATCAATATTTAATCCCGAGATTGTCAGCACAGAAGGTATTACTTCTTATTGTCAAACAACAGAAAAAGAACTGAATTGTTAGGTTACAAAGTGTAGGAAAAGGACTGTCTCCCCCCCCCCTTAA